>NC_073302.1:126814021-127114021 GCF_027595985.1 Sorex araneus | reverse complement strand
AGGAAAGACATTGAGGGGGTAAAAAGAGGTAAATGTGAGATAGCCGGGGCAGGGATCAGGGGCCTGGAACACATTGCAGTATGGGAGTGTGATGTATCTGTATATCTAAGTCACAGAACCAACAATACTAAAAGCATGAGATTAAAACTGCAGTTAAAGTGTGTCTGTCAAGGAGAAAGGGTGGGAGGTGAGACAGAACCTGGGCACATTGGTGGAGAGAAATTCAAACTGGACTGGTGTTGGAACATTATATGCCTGAAATTCAACTATGAATAGTCTTGTAAATCATGGTGACTTAAAAAATAAAACAGAAGATAGTTTTCTAGGACTGGAAAGATTGTACAGTGAGTGGACATTTATCTTGCATGCAGTCAACCCAGGCTTAATCACTGTTACTCATATGGTCTCCTAAGCATTGCCAAGGATGATATCTGATCTCAAACCGAGGAGTAAGTCCTGAGAACTGCCAGGGTCCCTCCTCTTCTCTCCCCCCACCCATGATGGAATTCTAATGATGGAATTCTAACAGCCTGACTAGTTGGATGTGAAGCAAAATTATGTGACTCTCATTTTGGCCTATGTCCTCCCCAATGTTCTACGCCTAACAATTTTGTGTAGCAATTTTTTTTTCTTTTTGGGTCACACCCAGAAATGCTCAGGGGTTACTCCTGGCTCTGCACTCAGGAATTACCTCTGGCGGTGCTCAGGGGATCATATGGGATGCTGGGAATCGAACCCGGGTTGGCCACGTGCAAGACAAACACCCTACCCGCTGTGCTGTTGCTCTAGCCCCCATGTGTAGCAATTTTTATTGTCAAGACAAAGAAATCTGAAAAAGTGTCATTAAAGCCACTACAGACCAAGTTACATTTCATTAGAAAAAAAAATCTTCCTGTTTGTCTAGGGATTGTTTCTAGGAAACAGTTAAGAAGATAACCAATTTCTTCCCCCTCTAGATTTATTATGCCAAAAGGTTATTTAATGCATAAAGCTCAGTGACACCGCCAGGATCAGCGGTATCAAAGTCCAACCATTAAGCACTACTTAAAACATAAAGATTACACAGAAAATCTTTTGGATTTGTACTGTTTGAACTTGGTGGTAGGCAGTCCTCATTCCCATGAAATTGCTGCCAAATTGGAATCAGTAAATCTGTGTGTATTTATTCCCCTTTCAAGTATTTTGGCAGCCGCCCCACCATATAATTTAAAGTATTTAGGAAACTGACAATACCTGAATACCAACCCCACAGAAAAGAAGCACCAATGTGATGTTCTGTACTTTATCAGGGCTGTTAGATAAAATTCAATTATATATTATTGCACACAGCAATTTTTTCCAATGCAGTAAATCTTTATACTTAATATAAGGAGAAATGAAATATTATCAGCCACATAAACTATTGTAATCTGATAAAAATCCTGTTTTCAGCCATTCCACAGTTTTTATTGTACCTGTGGAAATGTCCTGGGCTGACAGTCAGATCTTTTAGGTTTCCACTGTAAATTATGTAGCCAGACCCGAGAAACAAAAGGTTGAATAATACTTGCTTATAGTTCTCATTTAGAAATGCCAAGTTTGGAAGCATATCTACTGTCATATCTACACCTACTGAAAATGACTTGAAATTCTCCCATGCTTTAAAATTTTTCCTTTTTTTTTTCTCAGAAATTGTTCAATATTCCTGGTTCAGCATAGAACGAAGCAATGCATTTTTGTGGGGAGCAGGTAGGGTGCTCAGGAGGCCCTGGGGCCTTGCCTGCAATTCTTGGTCAACCAGGCTTGTGGTCCAGTCTAAGTGTCCTAGGAAGCAGTGTGGCTTGGGTGATGGTGACAGCTGGGCGACTACCCTGGCAGTGCCGGGAGCCTCCAGGGCCACACCCAAAGTGATATGGGACCTCTAGGACTTGTACCCACTTATTTTGGGGGACCACTGTGTGCAACAAATGGAACCAAGTTGAAGGATTTGCCAGGGATGACTCTAACGGCTCTAGTAGGTCCCAGTCCTAGGAGCAAAGATTAATTAAAGAGACCAAATTTCTAAATCAAATGAGATACAGCAGACATCCTTGTTTGGACTGGATTTGATTTGGTAAATTGAATTTTTGGTGGCGTCAAGTAGTAACACCTGGGAACAGAAAAGATAGCGCAAGTGGAGGAGCACAGGCTAAGAGTAAAGAAGGTTCTGAGTTCCCTCCCTGGCACTATCTGGTGCCCTGAACACCACATTAGCACACTGCACTGAGCACTGAATTGTCACGCTGCAATATGGCAGGCTTCAAAATAGCCTGCACAGGGCTAGCACAACAGGGAGTGCATTGCAAACTGCTGGAGAGCTGATGCCTATTTAAGAAAAGAAAAAGAAAAAGAAGGTTTGAGCACCGAGTGATAGTATAGTAGGTAGGGTGCTTGCCTTGCACACAGGCAATCCAGGTTCAATCCCTGGTGTCCCGCACGGTCCCCTGAGTTCCACTAGGAGCCAGGAGTAAACCCTAAGCACTGCTGGGTGTGGCCCCCAAACAACAACAAAACAAAATGCCTCCCCAAAACAGCATCTGAATTCATTCATTCACTCAAGAAATATTAACCACACCCAGTGTCTCAGTTCCTGCTCTAAGAAACGGAGTTACATAAGGTAGACCCTTTGTGCAAAAGTTGCTCAAAGACGGCTCGGGTGACTCATGGAGAAGAAATGAGGCATCATTAGCTACGAGTCGGTTCTGACAATGAGAATGACAGGGCCAAGACCTTGTGTTCTAGATAACAGAAAAGTAAGAACAGCATTTCAAAGGTAAGGTAAACAGATTGAGAAGAATAAGACCCACCCAAAAAGAAAGTCGCAAGTGGTCAACAGCAGCAATGAGAAAAATGAAACACAAAGCAGAATGACTGGACACCGAGACACCCAGACTAGAAACATCTAGTGACGAAGGAGGAGAATCTTTGGAAAAGTAAAGCTGGTAACGGTATCCCTCATATCTGACACTGTTTGTAGCAAGGAAGAATAACTGATGAACTCAAGGTGGTTTCACCTCGTATTCAAATCAACAGAAACTTCCTTTCTGTAACGAGACTTGAAACAATTAGGGAAACACTTGGGTTTGCAGCTAATGGATTTGATAGTGACTGCCATTTCAGGAAAAGTACTGCATCCAGACGCCAGAGCCAGACATCGCTGCAGGCATGCCAGAGGTGGAAGAGAGAGGCGAAGAAGCAGCTTACAGCGCACCAGGGCCCCTACAGCTGCCTTTGAGTCACCGAGAAAATAATCTTCCTCTGTGAGGCCCTTCCAAACGTGTGTTTGCTTTCACTAGGGATGAGACTATGTTGGCCTAAGGACAAGGGTGGTTTCAGCACCGGAGCACCACGAGCCTGAGACTCTGTTTACTGTGTGATGCCAGACATTCCCGAGTAATATGTGAGTGGCCTTGAGAAAATATACATACTGTGGAGTTCAAATACTTGGAGATCTGTTTTCTAGTTAATGGCTTCTTCAAGCCTCCCCTGTCTTTCCCTCCTGCTCATCACTCTAATACCTCAGAGTATTTTCTTACTCACGTACTCTTCACCGGAGAGCAAAGAAAGCAGAGAAGGGACAATACCTTGCCTAAATTACCTATCATTTTGTTTTTTTTTGGGGGGGATCACACCCACCTATATTCAGGAGTCACTCCTGACTCTGTGCTCAGGAATTACTCTTGGTGGTGCTCAAGGGACCATATAGGATGCCAGGGATTGAACTCAGGTCAAGTGCATATGAGATCAAGTGCCTTACCCATTGTACTATCTCCTGGTCCCTGAGTTACCAACCCTTCTGTCTTAGACATCTTGAGCACTGTGAACACTCTGTTAGTTTAGGATCCACTTTTTCAAAGTTCATCCTCACACATGCCCCGCCAGTACATATTCTAAATATGTTAAAGTATGTTCCTGCTTTACGTTTCAATATTTCAACTGGTCTAGTGTCAGCACATTAATATTTGTGAAAAATACTGTGTTAACAGGATATAAGAGAATGATATGTAAGCTTGGATAATTTTATGGACTGAAGATCCCATTGATCATCGATTTGTTGAGCAGGCACCAGTAATGTCTCTCATTGTGAGACTTCTTGTTACTTTTTTTGGCATATCCAATACACTACGGGTAGCTTGCCAGGCTCTGCTGCGCAGGCTCGATACTCTCGGTAGCCCCGTGAAAGGCAAATGCCCTACTGCTGTGCTGTCGCTCCAGCCCAGACTGAAGATAACTGGCATTAAACTACCAATGTCATTCACCATGACCCTCACTGAGATTTGCATTCCTATAGCTGTGGTGCTTGCACACAAGGTTTGCCATGTTCACACTCTTAGTTGAGTCCTGCATGGTATGGTTGTGGTACTCACTGGGCTTCACTGTGGCACTCATGCATGCACTAGCTATAGGTCATACTTCTGAATCTGGTGCTCATACATCTTTGTAGTTGCAGTCTTTGCCAGTGGTTGCACCCCCTTTTTTTTTTTAAATTTATTTATTTTTAATTAGAGAATCACCGTGAGGGTACAGTTACAGATTTATACACTTTTGTGCTTATACTTCCCTCATACAAAGTTTGGAACCCATCCCTTCACCAGTGCCCATTCTCCACCACCCGTAAACCCAGTGTCCCTCCCACCCTCCCCAATCCCATCTCCCCCCCACCCCACCCTGCCACTGTGGCAAGGCATTCCCTTCTGTTTTCTCTCTCTAATTAGCTGTTGTGGTTTGCAATAAAGGTGTTGAGTGGCCGCTGTGCTCAGTCTCTAGCCCTCATTCAGCCCGCAACTCCCTTCCCCCACATGGCCTTCGACTACAATGTAGTTGTGCACCCCTTTTTTTAATGATGCTTACATGCACGTGGTTCTGGTGCAGCCAGAATTCATGTGTGATGCTAGGGATGGCAGATAACAGAGCTGCTGGGTTCATGTGGATCAACTGGGATTTGAACTCATAACCATAAGTTTGCAAGACATCCTGTAAGTGCTCGTTCAGTTTTCAGGGCTCTGAAATGTTTATTCAATGACTTAAAAAGTAAAATTTAGCCAACCTTAAATATTATTCCTAGGCTCAAAACTTGCTGCTTCTTTTTTGTTTTTTCTTCCTGAAAGTCCTTTGGAAGGGGAAAATGAACATATAGGATCTAATTGGAACTTGGCTTTGGGATCTTAGGGCTTAGCACTTTAAAACTTGTGTGGCAGTAGTACAAGGTGAGGAAAAAAACTAACTTATTACTTAAAAATTATGAGCATTTATACATGATCTAGATATTTGAAAGTACCTTTTGCAGAAAGATTTTTTTTGGTCCGAAAAAGCACATGAATGGGGTAGTTGGTTTTTATCATGGCAGAGCTTAGATCATAATTAGAAAAGTGAATGGTTGGGAGTTGTGGCTCTTAGTAACTCAACTGCTCTGTGTGACAATGCTGAAAAGTGCTTTTGTTCTAGCCAACACTGCGTCTATGTGGGCATTGTGTGTTTTAGGTAATTTCTTTCCCCACATAGGAACTGTTACTACTGATTCAGAAACATTCTTAGTTTTGTGGAAATACTTCAAGTGTGTCATTGTTCTCCAACTGAAGTTGAATGTTCCTGCTTGGTGAAGCTCTGTGGGTGATCAACAGCTGAGCTTTGAAATTATAGGTGATGTTGACCACCCCTTTCTCCCCCTCCACATCTAAAACAAGATCCTTGGAGATGCCTCAAGTATCTCGGATAGGCTTAGGTGAGTGATGGGTTTTGGGAATATGACAATCGAGAGTTAATGATTCTGGATATTATAATATGTTCCAAGTCCAGGTGACAGTGTATAGCACTCAATTGGAAAGGACTTCCCATAGTATCTATGACATAATGTCCATGGAGCTGGGTCACTCTGGCATCAGAATTTTGGAGATGGCATCTTTCGTTTGGACATTTGAGTTAACACACAAACACATGGACATCATTTACAGTGGGCATTGAGGATTCCTTCAAGAAGCATTGGAGCAGGTTACCTCTATACATTTATCACCTATATCATTGTATACTTATGTGCATTTAAAATATTTCACCCAGGTAGGTATGTTAGAAATTCCACTTCCCCTCTCTTTACGTTGTTCTCTTTTATTATTTTATATAACATTACTTAGAGGACCATATGCAATAGAGGGGGTTGAGCTGAGGTTGGCAGCCTACAAGGCAAGAGTCTTAATTCCTATGTTATCTCTCTAGAACACATTTTTAATTAATTTAATTTTTTTTTTTTTGCTTTTTGGATTGCACAGGTGTTACTCCTGGCTCATGCACTCAGGAATTACTCCTGGCAGTGCTCAGGGGACCATATGGGATGCTGGAAATCGAACCCAGGTCGGCTGCGTGCAAGGCAAATGCCCTGCCTACCTGCTGTGTCTAGCCCACATTATTTCAAAATAAAAAAATCGCCAGCAAACAGTCAGTTTTGAGAATTGATAACAATGTCCATAACATTTATTGAGAAGTACTGTACTATGTGCTTTTTAAAAATGTGTGTATGAGTGTGTGTTTGTGTAACAACTATAAATGTTGTTACAGTTGCTGTGTGTGTGTGTTTGTGTGTGTGTTTACTGTATTGTCTACACAATTACGAAGCAGAAGGCTGGAGTGATAGTACAGTGAGGAGGGGGCTTGCCTTGCACACAGGTTGCGCAGGCTTGATCCCTGGCAGGTATGATCCCAAGAGCCCCACCAAGGGTGATCTCTGCTCAGAGGCAAGAGGAAGCCCTGAGCATAACCTCACCCTCCTCGGAAAAAAAAAAAAACAAAAAAAAAACTCCTGAAGAAATAAAAGCGAAATGAAAAGCCAAACAGAGGTTTGTAGATTCCACACACAGTAGGGAACCTCTCATACAGACATTTTCAAACAGAAGTAGAAGACTCCTACTTTTGTTAGGTCTAAGCCCACATTCTTCACAAATGTTTACTGCTTAGGATTCCACCAGTTTATGATCAAGCACAAGACTGGGTGTTTGCAGTATTCAGTAATATTCATCAGGAACCAATTAAGACCTGACATTCTTTCCTCCTTTTGGGAAGTGTTTGGTGCAGTGAGAAGAGATGAAAGGAGTTACTGCATGTTGCTCCTCTTGTTGAACTAAATCAAACTAGGAATGAATGCTGACAGAGTATGTGTCATAATTTAATCAAGTGCTAGTGAAAACTAAAGATTTGTAGAGAAGTCCTGTCTTACTTTTTCTCAAGACCGGTGATATTTCTTCAAGGGAAGCATTTGTGTTCAACCTTATTTTCTGCTTTCTCTGAGCTCTAATCATGGATTCAAAGGACAAATTTAAGTCATCTAGCTGTTTTGTAATACAGCTGATTTGACTAAATTGATGCTTGTGAAGAAATAATGCTAGTTGATAAATAGGTTCTCAATTAATTTTTAAATTTCTGTTTGTCAGGAACCACTTTGAATACTTGAGAAATAGCTATTATTCTTTAGAAAATAACTGCTTTAAAGATGCTGTGAAACTGAATGTAATATCGGAGCTGTGATGGAGGCAAATGTGACAACAAAAGAACTGACTTTTAAGGATGGAGATGTCACTGTTGCCATCATGACAATTGACTTTTGAAAGTTCTGTAGGATACCACTAAGCAAAAGAGAATGAGCACAACATTATTGTATTCATGGAGGTGCTATATTCTGTGTAACTGAGCTGTGAAAGGCAGTGGCACCCTGCAGACCAATAAAGGTTTCACAATAAAGTGCTGTTGATGGTTAAGTGTCCGGGTTGTGGGTCATGTGTGTGAAAGTACAGTTGAAATCAGTGATATTGATTGAGAAAGAGAGAATCCATCATAGAAGCTGAGTTGACACCACACCATTATTTTACTTGATTTTTCAAAAAGGGGGAAATCACAGTATATGTTTTCACAGGTTCAGAAGTCTTCAAGGGTTTGTTACCTCCCTTAGCCTCAGAGTACATATATATTCCTGGATTATTTTGCTTAATAACACCAACTACAGTTCTATCACTGTTGCTGCAAACACAATTTCATTGTTTCTTGCTTTTTTTTTTTTTTTTGGCTTTTTCTTTTTGGGTCTCACCTGGCGCTGCACAGTGGTTACTCCTGGCTTTGCACTCAGGAATTACTCCTGGCGGTGCTCAAGGGACCATATGGGATGCTGGGGATCGAACCCGGGTCGGCTGAGTGCAAGGCAAATGCCCTACCCGCTGTGCTATCGCTCCAGCCCAATTTCATTGTTTCTTATAGCTGGTGACATAATTACATCATGTATAGGTACCACATTATTATCCACTCACATAATGTTGGTTAGCTCAAATCTTAATGATGGACCATGGGTATCAACTTTAGGATTGTCAAGGAGGAAACAAAAATCCAGAATAATTGAACAGAAAATTGATCATTGTCTGAATAAAAAAGAAGCCCAACTCAGAAAGTGAGGTGGAGCCCCTTGATACCCAGAACAGTAAGAAGACTCTGCAGCTCTAGACTTTGGGTTCTACCTTTGCAGACCTTTCTAATGCCCTTGTATGCTCTTGGCTTTTTAAAATAAAGACTACCCACTGGCACACACTTTGTAGCAGCATTACCCAAATCCTTTCCACATCTAACTTCATCCAGATCTGTCCTTGGTTTTTTTTTTTGGAACGCTCTCTCTGTGGTTGGGTAACACACTGAGTCATCTGTGCCATGGGGCTTGAGTCTTCTTCTATTTTATACATTTTAAACATCTTTAAACATTTTAAACATCTTCCATGCTATAGGCTCTTCAAGGCAGTCAGATGATGAGCAAGTGCTAGAAACCAGATAGAAATGGCAGGTAGTAGTACAACATTCCTTCCTCCCACTACTGGCTGAGAATTTATTGCACTATATATGCATGTACGTATACATGCGTATATAGATATACCAGGAGACTAATTGTGAATGAAATAAACGACATCAAAAGACTCTTTCTAATTAGCTTAACCACAGATTGTTACCCTGAGAAAATGAGTCAGCCTAAAAACACAGGTAATTGCACTCTTCCTGTGTTGTGGGAAGTCTAGAGATGGGAACTACATTATGAGAGGTGAGGATGGGCCATGACGAGATCCATCATAGGCAAGAGATGATTTTGTCCCCTCTGATTTTGTCTTTTTTGAAGTCAGGTGCTTTCTATTAAAGCATCCTCTTCTTGTCCTTACAGTTTTTCACATGCATCTCTTATTCAATCCTCTCCAGCTCTCTGTAAAACCTGATAAGCTATATATATATGTATGTATATGTGTATATATTTGCATTTTTCTGTCTATGATATTATATTTTTAATTAGAAAAATGATTCTACTGATACATTTAAATATTAGTAAATAAAAATTCCCCGGTTAATACTTTCCAAATGTATCTGTTATCACAATTTCTTTTTTGGGGGGAGAATGGTATCTCCCAACCTGTGCTCTACGTATCAGGCAGCCACTTCCCTTTGTTCTTGGCCAGCCTAGCTGTCGTTGCAATTTTAGTGACCAGGATTCGATGCTGTGCAGGCCCTGTGCTGTTGCGCATTGCCTGGCCGCTCCTGTGGTACTCTTCGTCCTCTAGGGACACATTGGCAGTGATTGGGGCCTCCAGGAATATCTCCGCAATGCTCAGGGGATCAAGTTGTACTGGAAAACAAATGTGGGTCAACCACATAAGAGGCATGTGTGTTAACCCCTGGACTCCAGCCTCTTGTAACCATGATTTCTGAAAAGTATTCTTTAAAATTTTTACTTAAAAGCCTAAAGTATTTTTTAAATTTGGGAAATAGCTAGAAATATAATTCTGATTTATTTTTCAAATTTGATAAAGTAGATGCTTTTGTAAACCTTTGATTAGATTCAAGTTTCTACATTTTCCTGTTTCCCTGAGACTTCTCTACTGCTTCCTAAGAGTCTCTCTGGAACTTAAAAGTCAACACTAGGGGCTGGAGGAATAGCACAGCGGGTAGGGCGTTTGCCTTGCATGCAGCCAACCCCGGGTTCGATTCCCAGCATCCCATATGGTCCCCCCCAAGCACCTCCAGGGGTAATTCCTGAGTACAGAGCCAGGAGTAACCCCTGTGCATCGCCAGGTGTGACCCCCCCAAAAAATTTGTCAACCCTAGACCTAAACATCTTTCTCTTTATCCTAATCATCTCTCTCTAAGTGATATTTTCTATTCCTAATATTTAAATTAACCATATGGGCTTACTATCAGACTAGCTTTTTCATGTCTTGATTTTACTCTCTACATAAAATATTTAGTTGCTGAATCATTCTGAAAAGTAAAGATGTTTTCTTAAAAGGGAAAGGACAATTTCAGACTTCATTTTCTGAAGTGACCTTTCAAGTAAGTTCTTATTTAACTTCCTACAGGAAATATCTACGCAATTCTTAAGTGTTTATCAGGAATTCATATCTATTTATCATTGTTTTTCAACAATAGTCATTGTTTTGAGGGCTAGGAATTGACTCTAATCAGCCTTAAAGAAATAATCTCCTGATATATATGCTTTTTGCCAAAAAATATTAGTTTTGGCCACTTACAGGAACTCTGTCATAGGATTTTTAGAAATGCTGGCTATTTTGTATTGTGGAGAGATAGATCTTCCATTGCCTATTCACTACATTATTTAGGGAGCCAAGTTCTGCTAGTGCAGTACTTTCACTCTTGGTTACACATTGCAATTACATGGGAAACTTGTTTAACACACTGATGTTTGGCTCCTTTAGAGATATCTTTCAATTGGTCTAAGTGTTGCTCAGGCAGAGGAAGTTTTTCAGGGATCTTTAGATGATAGTAACACGAGACTTGGTTTGGGAATCACTAATATCTGTACTAGAACAAAAAATTTGCATCAATTGATGCAAACATGGTTTGTAATTCTATCTCATTACTTTTGTATGAATATAATTCTTCTGAGTCTAATTTCTCATGTGTAATATGACACGTAATTACAATATCACAAAATTGTTTGAAGAGCATATAATGTAATATATAATAAAAAATAAAAAATAGAATTTAATAGATGCTAACTCCAAGTCCAGCCAGCTCTTCTGTATGATTTTCTCAGTTTATCATTGCTATCTATTTTTTGTTCTTCTAACATGTGAATCCCACCCATCAGTTCAATAATATAAGACCAAAAAGTAAGTATTGTATTTGGAGTTAGCAAAATCCTATCAATATAGTAGTCACTAGAATGATAAAAAGGATTCAGATCTGTTTAAAGGCCAAAAAAGGCTACAAGGTGACCAGTATGGTTTGCTGCCCATTAGCCTTCCTTCTTAGGGTTGGAATATCCTTTAGGTTTTTATATTTACATACACGTACATAAATATAAAAATATACCCCTCTTGGAGAGCCCACAATCTACCAAGAGTATCCCGCCCACACGGCAGACCCTGGCAATCTCCCTGTGGCGTATTCGATATGCCAAAAATAGTAACAACAAGTCTCACATTGGAGACATTACTGGAGCCTGCTCAAGCAAATCAATGAACAACAGGATGTTCATTGATTAGATGTGCATCATTTAGTACAGTGCTTCTAACATGTGAACAACTTACCTTGCTAGAATCTTATATCCAGTTTTTGGTGATTATAAGTGCCATGCAAAAGCAATGGTCCAAAAATGAAGGAACTAGATCTTGGGTAATCTATATTTCCCTCATTTAATTCTTAATATCTTAATATAGTATATCTGGTAACTAACCTTAGCTTTGGTCCACCGCCACATTCTTCATTTTTTTTTTTTGGTACTGTATTTCATATTTGGGCTGGAACGATAGCACAGCGGTAGGGCGTTCGTCTTTCATGCAGCCGACCCATGTTCAATTCCTCCATCCCTCTCGGAGAGCCCGGCAAGCTACCGAGAGTATGCGCCCACACGGCAGAGCCTGGCAAGCTACCCGTGGCGTATTCAATATGACAATAACAGTAACAACAAGTCTCACAATGGAGATGTTACTGGTGCCCACTTGAACAAATCGATGAGCAATGGAATGACAGTGACAGTGATTTCATATTTACACACTCTTTATGTTTCAGAATTATCCCTGTTTTTCTATCTTGGGAGGAATGATATCTCACAACCTGTGCTCTGTAGCTCAGGAAGTCTCTTTCTGTTTGAAAATTAACCCTGTGAAAATATGTTTTCAATTTTTCTACGCCCATTAAAAAAATGTGTGTGTGTTGTGTGTGTTGCTCAGAATGAGATCTAAGTCCTATACTAACAAACATCTTTTTCATGATTGGATACACACAGGTGGTGATGGTGAGGATGAGGTTGACACTCCTGTTATTGCTTGCAGGACCATTGGCTTTAATCACAATCTAAAAAAGATTCCATTCAGATGGTCTAAGAGGAATAACTCCTGACGGCATGAGTTAAGAAACTATCTTTCTCTGTAGGTTGAGATGTTTCAGAGATGCTTTCAAATTGTTTTTCATGGATAAATCGAGAGTATTAAACTTTGATTTTAGTACAGTACTAAAAATATGGTTCCTGAGATAATAGAGCATATAAGACTTGCCTTGCATGAGTGGACCTGGGTTCAAGCCCTGGCACTGCATATGGTTCCCCACACCCTGTCGGAAGAAAGTCCTGAATACAGCTGGGTGTGGTCCCCAAACAAACAAACAGAGAACAAAAAGTTGAAAAAAAAAAGACCTAAAATTTATTTTTCTAGTTTATCTCAGCTCATGAAATAAATAACTTTTCAGTAAGATTATCTAATTTCATTAGAAAATTACTGATAAGCTATTACATCCAATTATTTCATCAATATCACTTATCACTTTGGCTTTTGATTTCAAAAAGAGTAATTTATATCTTAAACCTTAAAAACGTTTCTAGACTATAATGAATATAGCTATAATGTCATTCCATTACATAAAAACTAACTAAAATACTAGCTGCAAAGTACAAATTTAACAGAAAAGATAGATATAGTCAATATTTGATTCACATGGGTGGTTCATTTTGTTATGGATAAAGTGCTATTCAGAGTATTTTATCCATAAATGACTATATTAGATTGACTTTCAAAGTGTTCCACTAAAACAATAATTCAACAGTAACATGTACTTCCATATAAAGCATCATTAAAAAATAATCAATGTTTTATCTTTGTAGAGGATGCAGGGTTCTGAATTTCTTCAGTGATAGACAATTTTCCTCCCACGGAAAACTACAGATTGAACCAATTTAGTGACTTGGTAGATGCTCAGGTTTTCCTCTCCCATGCTTTTTATGCCTTATCTCTATTTTCTCACCATTCCACCATCTTCTCCTAAGGTAACCATAGTTCCGTTGCCATCATTCAGGTTTATTTCCACTTCATTTTGTCTGTACATAAGTTACAAACTTTTCTTGTACACAGGTTGAAATGATACTATTCTTGGGTGAAATCATCCAATACTTGTCCTTTCCTTTCTAACTTATTTCACTTCACATTATCCCATGTAGTTACAAACTGAAAGACATCATCTTTTTTTCTTTATTGTAAGGTTTTGGGTAATACCTTGTAGTTCTCAGGGAGTCCCCTGGCATGGTGCTTGGACATTTCTCTTTGTGGTGCTGGGGAACCATGTGGTACCAGGGAAAGAGCTTCGGGCTCCCTCTTCTCCCTCATGCAGAACATATGCTCCAGGCCCTTTGAACTGTCTCTGTGTCCTTCATCTTTCTCTTTTTAAAAATAGTTGAATATTAGGATAGAAGCAAAAATAAAGCTAAATAAAAAATAGTTGAATAGTATTTTATTGTATAAAAGAGTTGTGTCTTCTATATTAAATCATCTACCCGTAGACACTTTGGTTGATTCCTTATTTTAGCTATTGAAAATAATGTTGTAATAAACTTTAGCTATATCTGACTTTCTGTGTTTGCAGTCTTTGATAGACACCAGAAATAAGATTTCCTGATCATGTGACAGCTCTATTTTCTGCTTCTTGTGGAAGCCCCAGGCACTTTCCCAATATAGGTGTGTCCGTTTACACTTCCAATAGAGCATAGGGGCTCTTTTAGCTCCACCCTCTTACATGCTTCCACCCTCTTACATTCCCAACAGAGCATGGGGGCCTCTTTAGCTCCACCCTCTTGCCAACTTGTTGACCTGTTCCTTTGGATGTAAGTCATCATTACAGGTGTAAGGTTGTATCCCATTGTGCTTTGATTTGCATTTCCTTGATAATTAGTGAAGACAAGTATCTTTTTATATACCTGTTGGCCATCTATATGTCCTTTTAGGAGGTGTTCATTTAAATCTGTTTTTTGATTGTGCTGTTTTTGTTGTTGTTATTGCTGAATGAGATCTTTAGGTTTTAAGTATGAGTTCTTTATATGCTTTGAATAGCAACTGTTTATAGGATGTTTGATTGTAGATATCTTTTTCCACTCAGTATGCTCTGCTTATATTTTTCTTTGCTACATCCAAGTTTTTAATGTGTAGTATCTTTTTGGGCAGGGTAGGGGAACATAGTCATACCTGGTGATATGAATATCCCCTACATTAGGGGTCCCTCCATCCCCTCTAATGTAGACTTTTTAAAAACAGTTTAATAAAAACAAGGGGATGAGAAATATGTTTCTTAAAAAGGTTAACCCAGGGCTGGAGAAATGGTAGTTCTTTGTTTTGTTCCCATACTGCCATGTGTTGCCCTCCAAAGTAAACAAAAATAAAAAGTTAGAACAAAAGAGGACCTGGTGACCATTTTTCTCTTGTTATTTAGAAATGACTGCTGAGAAAATAGTATATGTTTATATTAACCCCCAGCTTAGATTTCCAGAATATTAAAAGTAAGAAAATATATCTTAAGGCACTGTATCACTGTATCACTGTCATCCTGTTGTTCATCGATTTACTCAAGTGGGCACCAGTAATGTCTCCATTTGTCCCAGCCCTGAGATTTTAACATTCTCTCCTTACTTGTCTTTCCCAACGATTGAAGGCTCTTTCAGGGTCAGGGGAACAAGAGCTGTTATTGTTACTGTTTTTGGCATATCGAATATGCCACGGGGAGTTTGCCAGGCTCTGGCCCCGCAGGGGGGATACTCTCAGTAGCTTGCCAGGCTCTCTGAGAGGCATATACAAAAGCAGCTGTGCGGTCCAGGCATGTGTTCACTCATGTGTGAGGCTCGGCCCGAGATAGTGCTTTTTACTTAAAGCAGATAGTAAAATTCCATGATATCACAAAAGCAGAGGGCATATATATGTACATATACAATTGCTTAATATTATTCTTTATAGCTTGTAAAGCCTTGTTAAGTTGAGAATTTATTTTATTTTATTTTATTTTTAATTGTGTTGGAAACTGAACTCAGATCTCATAAGTGTAAGATACGCACTATAACTGGTGAAGGGATGGGTGTTTGAGCATTGTATAACTGAGACTTTAACCTGAAAGCTTTGTAACTTTCCACATGGTGAATCAATAAAAGAATTAAAAAAAAAGATATGCACTATATTATTTAAGCTGAATAGTTAGAATGCATACTTTCTTAGGACTTCATAAGAGAATCATTGTTGGCCTTTCCCAAACTATCAGGTTCTTTTTTTTTTAAGTTTTATTGATTCACTGTGAGATATAGTTACAAGCTTTCATGTCTGAATTACAACCACACAATGATCAAACACCCTTCCCTCCACCAGTGTACATTCCCCAGGTTCTTAATGTCCCAACATTTTTGTTTTGTTGAGAATCTTTGCGTCTGTGTTCATCAGGGATATCGGTCTGTAATTCTCTTTCTTTGTGGTATCTTTGTCTGCTTTTGGTACCAGGTGATATTTGCTTCTTAGAAACTGTTTGGAAGTGTTTTTGATACTCAGTTTTCTGGAAAAGCTTAAAGAGGATTGGGAGTACGTCCTCTTTAAAGGTTTGGAAGAATTCACTAGTGAATCCATCTGGGCAAGGACTTTTGTGCTTGGGGACACTTTTTATTACCGTTTCAATTTCCTTGATGGTAATAGGTCTGTTCAGATATTCCAGGTCTTCTTGATTCAACCTTGGAAGGCTATAGGAATCTAGTAATTTATCCATTTCCTTGAGGTTTTCGTGTTTCATGGTATAAAGATTCTCAAAGTAATCTCTGAAGATCCTTTGAATTTCTGTAATTCCCCTGTTTAATTAATGTTAAACAGCATTAATGTTATAACGTTCCCCCTTTTCATTTCTTTTTTTTTTCATTATGTAGTGGAAGTCATGTTCACATATTTATTGAACAGGTATTTGTATCATTGAATACTCACTATATTCTAGCCCCTTTTCATTTCTGATTCAGTTTATTTGAATTTTCTTTCTCCCTTTTTTTTGTGAGTCTTGCTAGAGGTTTATCGATCTTGTTTATTTTCTCAAAGAACCAGCTCTTGGTTTCATTGATCTTTTGGATTGCTTTTTGGGTTTCCATCTCTTTAATTTTTGCTCTGAATTTTATTATTTTCTTCCTCCTGTTCGGACTGGGCTCCTTTTGTTGGTCATTCTGTAAGCTCTTCAGCTGTGAGACTAGTTACTTATGTGGGCTCACTCCTCCTTCCTGAGGAATGCTTGTAGAGCTACAAGCTTTCCTCTTAACACAGATTTTGCTGTGTCCCATAAGTTTTGGTAACTTGTGCCCTCATTTTCGTTTGTTTACAGGAATCTTTTGATTTCCTCTTTGATTTCCTTTCTAAACCACTCGTTGTCCAATAGTGAGCTGTTTAATTTCCAGGTGTTTGATTTTGTTTTCTGTTTGTGTGTGTGATTTATTTCTAATTTCAGCGCACCATGGTCTGAGAAGATCGTTGATACAATCTCTATCTTCTTAATTTTATGGAGGTATGTTCTCTCTTTATCACTTATCTCTCTCTGTCTCTCTTTTTCCTCATATTTCTCTAAATGAAACTTGTTTTAAGGAAATATTTTCTTTAAAAAATTTTTTTTTAGCGAATCACTGTGGGGTACAGTTGCATATTTACAAATTTTCGTGCTTGTGTTTCAGTCATACAATGATCGAGTACCATCCCTCTACCAGTGTCCATTCTCCACCACCAATGATCCAAGTATCCCTCCCCCCACCCTCACCACTCCCTCCACCCCACCCTGCCTTTGTGGCAGGGCATTCTCTTTTGTTCTATCTTTCCTTTCGGGTATTGTAGTTTGCACTAGAAGCATTGAGTGGCTATTGTGTTCCATCTATCGTTTACGTTTGTCTCAAATCTCTCAACCCGAGTTGGTCCTCCAAATATCCTTGGTGTTCCCTTCTCTATCTGAGCTGCCTTTTCTAAATGAAACTATTTTATTTAAAAAAATAAAAGAGCAGGGGGCTGGAGTGATAGCACAGCGGGTAGGGCATTTATCTTGCACACGGCTGACCTGGATTTAATTCCCAGCATCCCATATGGTCCCCTGAGCACCGCCAGGAGTGATTCCTGAGTGCATGAGCCAGGAGTAACCCCTGTGCATCGCCAGGTGTGACCCAAAAAGCAAAAAATAAATAAATAAATAAATAAGTAAAAGAACACTTTCTTTTTTCCATCAGATGGTTTGCGTAGATTTTATTTTATTGTTATTTATGGCACAGACCAGCTTATTGTGGAAATGTTTATATTTTTATAATTATACTTGTAACTATAAAAGTAAACTTTTCCTGAAGAAGGCCCTTACAAATATATTCATTCCTCTAGGGACAAAGGCTTACGTCCTATCCTTCCCCTGTAGTACAGGTTATTCAAAGGTGAAAAGGGTTTCAATTTTTTTTTTTTCTGTCAAATTTTTAGTACTGTTGACTATGCATTTAATTTCCCATTTCTTTAAATAATTGAAGGAATTCACTTAAAGAAACAATACTTTTATTCTAGGTGGATGGATCTAAGTATTTACCTAATTTTAATAGGAAGTAAAGGACTACTGTATAAATGCCCAGAGAAAATCCTAAACCACTAAATAGAGCAGTCAGGGCAGTAAGGGAGTCAGGAAATGTGAAAGGGAGTCAGTATATGTGAAAAAACTAAAATTAAATTAAAATCAGTAATAAATGGAAACAGAGAGATAGTACTATGGGTAAGGCACTTGCCTTGCATGTGACCAAGCTGGATTTGATCGCTGGCATTGCATATGGTCTCCCAAGTCCCACCAGGGGTACAGATCCAGGAGGGAGCTCTGATGAGCTTAGATGTTATCTTTAAAAATAATCCTACTTATTTTAATCTATTCATGTTAGTAAAAATCAATATTTTGGGGACACATGAGTTTTAAGCCATTTGGGGAAAGAATAAATTAGTTTTCTAACAGCAAAATCTGAGTATGTTTTGCATGATTCTTGATAATGGTAGGTGGTAAAAAGGATGGTCAAGGGAAGGCATCTAGTTCTAAGACACAGAAGGGGTATCATGTAGTGATAGCAGGTGAAAATAAAAGTTGGCTGAACTCATAAACATTTATAAGATGAAATCCTGCCTGTATTGGAGAAAATGTGATGTAATTTTGAAAAGATTAAAATGTTGCTTCTCTTTAAAATTTTCTCATAAAAATGGATTGAATGATAAATAATGTTAACTAGGTGTAGCCAATAATATAAAAAGTCAATAATGTAAGAGCAGGATTACTAGGGAAGTTTACCTACAGTATTTCCCACAGTTTTCAGTATTGCACATCACCAGTTTTGCATCAATGTTGTGGCCAAATGCCAGGAAAACATTCAGGTCAAAATTTATTATGAAACCAATAAATAACAGGTTCCTAAGAAATACTTTATGAAGATATTTTATCTTTACAGACATTAGAACTAATTTCTGTGGTCACCAGAGCACTTTATGCAGTAATGTGAAACTGTTTGCTTCTGCTACTTGCTTACTTTCTATATTATGTTTTTTGATCTATGCAGTAAGTATCAAGGAGTGTAGAGAAGTCAGTAATAACTATATGATTGGAGCTCAAATTATGAAGTCCAAGTTCAAGTCTTTACTAAATTACTGGTTGACCTTTATCAAATTCTTTAGTGTCTTTTAGCATCAGTTTTCACAGTGGTATGAGCTAAGTAGCACTGTCATAGCACTGTCGTCCCATTGTTCATTGATTTTGCTCAAGCGGGCCAGTAATGTTTCCATCGTGAGACTTGTTGTTACTGTTTTTGGTATATCGAACACACCACTCGGCTCTGCCATGAGGGCGAAATACTCTTGGTAGCTTGCCGGGCTCTTCAAGAGGGACAGAGGAATCAAACCAGGGTTGGCCACATGCAAGGCAAATGCCCTACCCACTGCTCTATAAGCTAAGTGGAGCTAAGAATTCAATATTAATGCTGAATTTCTAGAATTCTGCAATTCAAATTTTCCAGTGCTCTGATATGATAATCAGAGTTGAAATCACTCTTTTATATCCCTGCTTCTTGCTCTTTCATAAGCAATTTTGTTATTTTTACTTCAAAGTGAATATGCACAGACCATCTTTAAAATATTTTAATGATAATCAACATTTATCACTTAGTTTATACTTTTTTTTTGCATTCTCTAATGTAAAAGGCAGTGTAGACTAGTTATGATGACCTGAAACCTGTAAAGATGAAAAAACTTTTATCAGTTCTAACAAGATAGCATTAATCAGAGGATTCTGAAACTTAAAATATACATTGAAATACGCTGTCAATCTCATTATAAAATATTTTGGTAGGGTTAGAGATTCTGCATTTATAACAAGCTTCCAAGCAATGATAACCCTTCTGGTTCCTGGAACAGATTTCTGTGCCTCAACTTCCTCTTTTACAAAATGAGGATAATAATTGTATCTGTCTGTCTTCTCTTACTACTCAAGGATTTAAGTACATTTATTCTATGGAACTACTTTTCTAGTGCCAGGAACAAAGTAAGCACATAATAAACATTGGCTATTATTAGTATCAACCTTTAAATCATTCCCTTGGGATAGGTGATGTGGTTATTATTCATTTTCCGAGGGAGAAACTGAAGAGTAACATTAAAGAACTTCCTCAAGATCACATAAATAGTAACATAAGGAGGCTTTGGACTTTAATCGGTGGCTATTTTGGTGATTTTTGCAGAGGCAGCTACACAATATCTTCTGTTCATTACTTTCCCCCATAAAACCCAATATCTTGTCTACTATGTCTCACTGTCCAATGAAGGGATCACTGACATTTTCAGTTAATAACTATATTCAATGTCCATTTGTTGTCAGGAATTTCTTCTTGCATATTAAAATGTGTGATTTCAATGGACATAGGTTTCTTCTACAATTTCCATCTTGTTATATTGGAAGTTTCTGTTCTTTTGTATGTCTTTGTTTCTTTATCCTACTTCCATAAAATATTTTTGTCATTTACATTAGATTGGAAATACTGCAAATGGAAAAACTAAGAAATGGCTAGATTTGTGATCTAGATAAGATGTTTTCAAAATGATTCCAGAGCTCTCTGACAAGAGTCTATATGCTATCAAATTATTTCCTATACTGAGTGAGTAAGACACTTAACCTTATATGCATTCGACCCGGAATTGATCCCCAGCACCACAAGTTGTCCCCTGAGCCTGTCAGGAGTGATCCATGAGCACTGCCATGTGGGTTGAAAAAAAGCACTGAGCATTTCTGAATGTGGCTGAGAAAGACCATCCCTTCAAACCAAATATTTTCCCAGGCATTGTATATAGACTGTCCTTTTTTCTTTCCAGCTGGAAAGTAATCCTAGGACCATTGGTTGCCTCTGTGGACCATATTCAGATTAACTGTCTCTAAATGGAGTTGTCAGTTTTGAGTTACCCTGTTTTTAGTCAAAGCTTTATTAAAGTGCATGACTTTTGCACTTGTCACCTGGGCAAAAATCAGGCAAGTTCTTTCTGAATTCAAAGGAGCTTAAAAGAAAGTAGGTATTCGCTGTTGGAGAGGATGTGGGGAGAAAGGGACCCTTCTTCACTGCTGGTGGGAATGCCGACTGGTTCAGCCCTTCTGGAAAACAATTTGGACGACTCTCAAAAAATTAGATATTGAATTCCCATTTGACCCAGCAATACCACTGCTGGGAATATATCCCAGAGAGGCAAAAAAGTATAATCGAAACAACATCTGCACATGTATGTTCATCGCAGCACTGTTTACAATAGCCAGAATCTGGAAAAAACCCGAATGCCCCAGAACGGATGACTGGTTGAGGAAACTTTGGTACATCTATACAATGGAATACTATGCAGCTGTTAGAAAAAAGGAGGTCAAGAATTTTGTAGTCAAGTGGATGGGCATGAAAAGTTTCATGCTGAGTGAAATGAGTCAGAAAGAGAGAGACAGACATAGAAAGATTGCACTCATCTATGGTATATAGAATAACAGAGTGGGAGACTATCACCCAAGAACTGTAGAAATAAGTACCAGGAGGTTGACTCCATGGCTTCGAGGCTGGCCTCACGTTCCGGGGAAAGGTCAACTCAGAGAAGCGATCACCAACTACATTGTAGTCGAAGGCCATGTGGGGGAAGGGAGTTGCGGGCTGAATGAGGGCTAGAGACTGAGCACAGCGGCCACTCAACACCTTTATTGCAAACCACAACAGCTAATTAGAGAGAGAAAACAGAAGGGAATGCCTTGCCACAGTGGCAGGGTGGGGTGGGGGGGAGATGGGATTGGGGAGGATGGGAGGGACACTGGGTTTACGGGTGGTGGAGAATGGGCACTGGTGAAGGGATGGGTTCCCAAACTTTGTATGAGGGAAGTATGGGCACGGAAGTGTATAGATCTGTAACTGTACCCTCACGGTGATTCTCTAATTAAAAATAAATAAATTCAAAAAAAAAAGAAAGTAGGTATAAAAACAAAATGCTAATGGATACAAGTCAATCCAGAATCAGTTCTATTTAATTAATTAATCTATTTATTTATTGAACTATACCTTGTGATGCTTGCGGGTTACTCCTGGGTCTGCACTCAGGAATCACTCCTGGTGGTGTTTGGGGGACCCTATGGCATGCTGGGGGTCAAACCCAGGTTGATTGTGTGTAAGGTGAATGCCTTACCTGCTGTACTATTACTTTGGCCTCCTGAATCAGTTTTATTGGCACTAGTATTTTTTATGTTGCTTACAAAAAAGTAAACTCATGCTTCTTTGTCCTGGAAAACATTCAATGTTCAAGTTTCAAGTTGAATTTGGGCTTGAAAAGCAAATCGAAAACAGTGAATTAAAATAGTCAGTTGAAGAACACATTTATTTCATCCTTAGGGTTTTTTTTCTTAGAGGAGCGTTATCTTTATGTTTGGGTTCACAAAAGTTATTGTTCTTTTCATTTAGAAAGTAATTTGAATTAGTTTTGTTCTACAGGCTTTCACCTGAGCAGTCAGAAAATAAAGAGCTGGCAATTTAATATGTTACAGAAGTTCAGAAATTTATGATATTTGCAGAACTAGAACTAAAAATGCAATAGGTGACAACTCATTTAGACATGTTAACAAAAAAGAAATTAAAGTTTTCAAAACAACATATAGGGCAGACAATACCAGTAATTTAAGAGGAAGTGATCAAATCTGAGAAGTGAGGATTCTTGCTATAAATCTCAGCATTTTGCTTACAGGTTTCATTTCCTCATTTATTATTAAAATGGCATGTGAAAAATGAATACTGTTGGGTGGATCTTTGCCCTCTAAGTGGTAGTTTTTAAATTTTTTTCCTCTGACACAAAACATGTGGAATGATTTTTTTATTTGTTCTTACGTATAACTTAAAATTGTATTGTGAATTAAATATGAAGAGTGTGAGAAATGGCAATAAAAGCAAAGACCACCTTTAGTTTTTTATTACTTTTTTTTTGTGGTGTCAGGAATTGCATATTGGGTCTTCCATGTGCATTACTGCTGAACCACATCCCAGGCCTTGCCCTGGGTTTTGGCTGTACAGGTAGGTAGAGTAATGGGTCAGTTTTTAATTTGCTAAGTTTGAAGCAGAAATTTAGGGAGTGCAGGGTAGGAAATAGTAGTTGGGTTTTAGGGATACTAAGAGGTGATTAAGCATACACAGTTAGAGTTTGGGTGAGCAGTTGAGGATGGAAACTTGGGAGTCATTTTTATTGATTGAACATCAAACTACTGAATTCGATTTACATGCCTCGATGTTGGTATAACAGTAGATATGAAGCTTTATATCTGAGCCCTGGTCTCTCTACAACTTTGTCATTTAGAAGGAGCATTTTGAAAGTAGAGGGGAAAGCCTGTGAAGCAGGAGTTAAAACAATAAAGTGTGTTGCCCGTTAAGCCAAGAGAACAAAGTGTTTCAAGGACATGATTAACTGTGCTTAATGGTACTGAAAGTGGGAGTAGAATGAGTGTCAAGCATAGATAATTGGGTTTGGTAATATGAATGAATGTAGAAGAATGCTGGCTTAACATCCTGATGAGAAGAACTGAGAATATAAAAACAGATTTCACAGCCATCTTTTGAGGTGTGCTCCCATAAATGAGTTTAGAAAAATGGGAAGATGCTAGAGAGATTATGGAAGCACAGAGAGTATTTTAATGATGGGAGATAGAGTGTAAATTTTCCTGTCTGTCATTGCAATTAGGAGGAAAATAAATATAGAAGAAAGATCTTTGGGAGGGTCAAGGGGATGGAATCCAGATAATGAAAGGAGGAGTTGGCTTTAGATGGGTGTCAGAGCAGTTCATCTACTGTGACAAGAGGGACGGTTCAGATGCAAGTAGGTTGTTAACTTTGATAATAAAGGTACTAGAATTCTTCATTAAATGTTTCTGTTTTATTAGAAAAAGAAAAGGAAAACTTTAAGAATAAGTTAAGAATAAGAATGAAGTACGGAGGTTTAGGAAATGAAAAAAGATATGCAAAATGTATCCACAGACTGGGAAAGTCAGAGGCCTATAGTAGATTGCCTGGATATTCTTGAGATTTAATGCATGTTTGTAAGACCTGTCAATGTGATTTTTTGTTTTTCTCCAGCTGCATTCAGCTGCTCAGTTGCAACTCTTGATTTAGTTGGCATAGTTTGGGCAGGGAATTTCCAGGAATGTACAAAGAATACAACTTTGGTGAGGCTGTCTACAAGAAGTCATTAAAACAACAGATTTTGCTTCTAAATTTGACAAGATATAAAGGATGGATTTGACAAAGGTAGGTGATAGGACCAATGGATTGAATATCTCAATAGGGCCAAAAGTTTTCTTTTTTTAATTTTTAAAATTTTACTGAATTACCATGAGATAGTTACAAACTTTCATGTTTGGGTTACAATCTCACAATGATCAAACACCCATCCCTCCACCAGTGCACATTCCCCACCACCAATATCCTGGGTATACCCCCTCTTTCCCACCCTCCCCCTGCCTCTATTGCAGACAATATTCCCCATACTCTCTATCTACTTTTGGGCATTATGGCTTGCAGCACAGACACTGAGAGGTCATCATGCTTGATCCATTATCTACTTTTGGCATGCATCTCCCATCCCAACTGGTTCCTCTAGCCATCATTTTCTTAGTGATCCTGTCTGTATTCCATCTGCCTTCTCTCCTCCGATCATGAAGCAGTCTTCCAGCTATGGGGCAATACCCCTGGGCCAAGAGAGTTTTGGAGTAAAATGTGAAAAAGAAAGTGAGTTAGAAAGACAAGTTAGTGAGTTGTATCCTTGGCACTGACTTTAAGGAACTTAGTAAGGACATGATAAAGGGTATCATAACTGAATTGTGTGCTTGTGACTGAAGTAAATTTGAAAACAAGATAAACTGTACCAAGTAGGTAAATAAACTGATATGATTGGAGTTTTATAGTGTTTTAAATTAATTTTGATTTTGTCACCACACCCAGAGTTCAGTTATTTGAATATCATTTGAATTATAATTTAGTTATTTGTATACTCACTTGTAATCACTTGTCATCCCATTGCTCATGGATTCGCTCGAGTGGACCCCAGTAATGTCTCCATTCATCCCTGTTGCATGCTAGTGTAGCCCAGTGGCATCTGCTCACTCCAGGAACACAAAGAGCCTCAAACTGTTCATTCAGGGTCTTGACTAAGAAGTCTGACTATCTCATAGGTGGGGGGCCATGCGTTCTTTTGATATCCTGTGGAATCCAGTCGGTAACAGCTCTAGTCCAGCAGTTGTCTCCAAATCGCATTACATGTCCAGCCCATCTGATTTTTGATGCCTTGGCAAACGAGATAGTGCCCCTGATTCTGAATCATCAGCAGAGGTCAGATCTCGGATTCCTTCTCTCACTTGAGTGAAACATGATACTCCAAGCATAGCTCTTTCGATTCCTCTTTGGGAGACCCGAATAGCATTCTTATCCTGTTTTCACTGAGCCCAGGTCTCTGAGGCATATGTTAGTGCAGGAAGAATAGTGGAGTTGAAAGATGTGCCTGGAGCCAGAGGTTCTTTGTTCTCTTAACAACTTCTTTGATGCTCTTGAATGCGATCCACACTGCTCTCTTCCTCCTGCACAGTTCAGGTGCCAGGTCGTTTGTCATGTTGAGTTCTCGACCTAGGTATACACATAACTGCTGCATTAGGAGATGTTCATTCTGTTGAGAATAAATGGAATACCAGGAACTAGTCCGTTTCTCATGAAAATTGTCTCATGAGATTTAGCTGTAGTCCAACATTTTCACACTCATGGTCAAAGTTGGCCAGCATTTGTGCTGCTTGGTTAATGTTTGGTGTTATTAGAACAATGTCATCAGTGAAGCAGAGGTGGTGTAGTTGCAGACCGTCTATCTTCGTTCCCATTCCTTCCCATTCCAGTTATTACATGACATTTTCGAGGGTGGCACTGAAGAGTTTCAGTGAAATAGTGTCACCTTGCTGAAGCCCTCTCTTTACATCAATGATCACTTCCTTGTAGCATGGTGAGATCCTGATGGTGAATCTGTAATACAGCTCATGGAGGATCCTGATGTATTGATTTTGAATGCCCTCTTTGGCTAGGGCTTCGATGACTGTTTCAGTCTCAACAGAATCAAAGGCCTTCTTTAAGTCAATGAATGTTAGACAGAGCGGCATTTTGAACTCTCACGAAACCTCAATGAGCTTGGTTACTGTGTGGATATGGTCTATCATGCTGAATCCCCTTCAGAACCTGGCTTGCTCGCATGGTTGTCCTTTGTCTAGTGTTCTGCCACTCAGGATGACTTGAGTTAATATCTTGTAGACGACAGACAGCAGGCATATTGGGCAATAGTTATTGGTGTCATGGATGTCTCCCTTCTTGTACAACAGGATGGTCCTGCTGGTTTTCCATTGGAATGGAAACTTGCATTCAGACAGGTAGTGTGTGAAGAGCCGAGCCAGTGTATTGACTGGTACTGGTGGCAGATTCTTCAGGTGTTCGGGTCTGACCTTGTCTGGACTGGGTGCTGTAATGCTTCTTTACCGATGAAATGGCATGTCAGATTTCAGAAGGGAGAATGCTGGGAACGACATATCCATCCTGTGGAATTTGGTATGTGGGCAGGTGGATGTGGCTATTGAAGAGATCTGAGTAGAAGTCGTGCATTACCTTTTCCATTGCCCTTCTGGAAGATGTAATAGATCCATCAGGATGTTGAGACTCCCATACACAACATTTAGATTTGACCTTCTGGAACTGTGAGTTACCATAGATAGTCTTGGTCTACATGATGATCTCAGACAGTCTCTCACCCTGTGCATTCCATTCTAGGCCATTGGTTCCAATGTGGAGATCTTTGGGTGACCTTCTCGGTCCTATCTTGGTGTTAAAATGACCAATAATAACCTTGTAGAAGATGTGGTCTTCTTTATAGAACTTTTCCAGCTCCATGTAGAATTTCTCAACTTCTTCTTTGTCATAGTTGGATGTTGGTGCGTAGATGACGAAGATAGAAACTGCCGGCAATGAGCCTCATCTATTCAAATGTAAGCGTCTGATTTGGGTTGCTAAGCATTCGAATTAATGGCCAACTTTGTGTTGATGAGGACACCGACACCACTGAGCCTCTATTGTCATATGTTCTGAGGAACAGTTCTTCTTCAGTGTTGAAAGCGGCATGATGTGATTGATGCCTTTTCATCTCGATAAATCTAAAGACATCGTACTTGATCTTCTGTGCTTGCACCATCAAGTAAGTCCTCAATAGATGCTTCAGATGCCAGCGTACGTGTGTTCAAACTGCAGACAGTCGTTTTAGTCCTTCTTCATTTGGGCAGACTAGTTAGGCCCTGAGATTTTAGCAGCCTCTTCTTGTTCGTCCTTCTCAATGCTGCTGTACTGGGGGCTCTTCCAGCGTCAGGGGAATGAGGCCCATTTTTGTTACTGCTTTTGGCATATTGAATACACCACAGGTAGCTTCTGAGGCTCTGTCATGCAGGTGGCATGTAGGGAGGTGGCTCCCTTTCTACTCCTTACTTATCTACTGTTTGTATTACAAACACAAATATAGTACAGGAAAATATTGGAAATAAAGACAATATTAGGGGTGAATTTTTTTCCTTCCCACTCCTACCTAGGGGATGAATTTTTAAAGAAATTTGAGATTATTACTAAGAAGATGAGAAATAACTGGCAGGAAAGGTTGATATCTGATAAATTAATTTTTGTAGCCATTGCTTTAAGGAAGATGGATTGCATTGTTGCATATCTTACTCTGAAAAGGTTTTTTTTCACTTCTCAGATGGAGACCTTTTAGAGGCAGATTTATGGATTTTATCCAGAGTTGGAATTCTTGCCATACTCCGTGTATAAAATAAAAATGCGCAGAGGGAAAAAATATCAAGACATTATTTCTAACTAAGACTAATGAACTTCACACTAGATAAGAAGAAAAACAAAGACATGAGGAGACTGATCAAGAGGGAAGAGTATGACAATATTGGATAAAAACTCTAAATGTTTGCCGGTGGAGTCTTGTGGGAGAATAGATATAGAGTGAATGAACTGAAAATTTCACCTGTGATACCGAGAGTGGCAAACTTCAGGCTGAGATTTGGAGGGTAGTACAATTAATGGTAATGACATGATGGAGTAGGTGGCTCAGTTGGAATGGAGGATACAATCTTAATTAAATCATGGAGGTGGAAGAACTAAGACACCAAAGTGTTGATGTCATTAAATTGTTTCTGAAAGGAATGGGGTGGAAAGGAACTTGAGGAACGGGTGATGAAATTATCAATGAGTCATGAGGAATGACCAGGACTTGAAAATTATAGTGATTTGTCGGGGGAAGGTGATGGCAGAGCTTCTGACCATAGATGTTAATTGAGAACCAGGTCTCTGAATTTCTACAAAGTTCATCATGCAATCCTGAGGCAGATGATCTATAATATACATTGGGTAATGCTATTCAATTGATATAAACTTATCGTTTGAAAGCATACATTCATTTTAAGTCACAGCTATTGCTTTTAGTTCTTTGTTTTTGACTCGCTATACTTAGCATCTTGCAGATGCACGTAGATGAGAACTTAATATATCTTTGTGGACAAAATAATGAGGGAAAATTTTACCTTTTAAGTGTTAGCACATTCAAAGACATGATAAGTAAAAGTTGTTTCTCACATTGATTTTTTTTCAGTAGAAGATGTTGCTACATTTTTATTTTCCTACTTCCCCTAACTTCTTGAATCACAGTTATCCATTTTCTTTGCAATAAAATGGTGAGTAAGGGAAGTTAATTGTATTATTCTCATGGCAGTGTTTTCTACAAAATACAATAATGCTGATTTAACATCTTCTCTTGGGTTTTAATTGTCTTAAGGGCGCACAAAAAACAGTGTTAAAAAAACTAGAAAAATTAATCAAATGCCATCTAATTTATTTCTTTTGGCAGAGTCACATTTTAGTGATTGTATTGTATTGTATTTCCAAAGGGATCTGCAGGAATATTTGGGGGAACCTTGCCTGCCTGGACCCATATTCCCTTATCACTGTCATAGATCCAAAGGTCTTTCTGTATGTTGGCTTTTAATTTTAGGGGATTATTAAAGCAAAATGAGGC
Source organism: Sorex araneus (assembly GCF_027595985.1). NCBI lineage: Eukaryota > Metazoa > Chordata > Mammalia > Eulipotyphla > Soricidae > Sorex > Sorex araneus. The sequence continues at coordinate 127,085,084 of NC_073302.1, read as the reverse complement.
AAAAGTTTTTCTAGATAACTTTGCCATGGTTCATAAATCTAGTTGTCACAAAAAATGGAAGGATCATTGGGGAGGAAGAAATAGCAGTACATGTTCTTTGAGTAGAAAAACTGTACCAAGGGTTATAGAGTATAGCAGGCAGGGATCTTGCCTTGCATGCAACTGAACTGGGCTCAGTTCCTTGCACTTCATGTGGTTCTCCATGCACAGCTAGAAGTGGTCACTGAGCAGAAAGCCAGGAGTAAGCCTTGAGCACTGCTGAATGTGGCCCACAAACAAACAAACAAACAAAAATAAACAAAAAGAAAAAAAGAGACCAAAGTGTGGATTAAAAATGGTCTGTTATTTGGTATGTGCTGTTGCAATGTCATAGGAGCTGTTCTATAACCATGCTCCCTTCTCTAACTCCACACAAAATAATAAATGGGAATAATGAGATACTCAAAAAGCAAGGTATAGTAGTATATAATACAAGGAGGTTGGCTCCATGGCTTGGAAGCTGGCCTCACATGCTGGGGGAAAGGCAGCTGGGATAGACAAGGGAACACCAAGTAAAATGTGGTTGGGGATCCCACACGAGAAGAGAGATGTGTGCTGAAAGTAGACTAGAGACTGAACACAATGGCCGTTCAATACCCCTATTGCAAACCACAGCACCCAAAAGGAGAGAGAAAAAAATGGAATACCCTGCCACAGAGGTGGGGTGGGATGGGGGGGTGGGATTGGAGGGTGGGAGGAATACTGGGTTCATTGGTGGTGGAGAATAGACACTGGTGGAGGGATGGGTTCTCGAACATTGTATGAGGGAAACACAAGCACGAAGATAGGTAAATTTGTAACTGTACCCTCACGGTGACTCACTTATTAAAAAACAAATTAAAAAAAAAGCAAGGTATAGTGACATTCAGCTATAATCTTTGACTTTTCACATTAGAAAAGAATTCTTTGGAATTTTCTTCTTAATCTAAGTCTTTCTAAATTATCTTCTAAGAGACGCATTGAAACAGTGGGATAGACCGAGTAGGAATATGGACAAGTGTTAAGAATCTGACCAACTAAATGAACAACTTACATGACATTGGAAATAGAACAGTTTTATGGTAAGACTGTGATTATCATCACTGTCCCCTTACTACACCTGTGAAATCCTTAACAGAGTACTTTGTATGTATGGTTGCTTCTCAAGTCATTTAATGCATAAAAATTGTGTGAGTGGACCAAAAGCACACACCACATCTTGGTGTTCCATTTCCTGTGTGACCAAGTCAGCAAACCTGTACTGACAGCCCCAAGGACTTGGAGAAAATACACCGACAAAAAGGTAAAACAATCCCAAGAGCTTTCTTTGCATGTTGTTTGTGTCTTAGAATAAACATTTTTCACTTTGGTGAAAAGAATTTTCTTTGCATGTCATATTCCAACTCCTGAGAAGGAAATATTGAGATAGGAAGGCATTTATCATTCTAGACTTTATTGGATTGTCCTTTTTTAAAATTTATTCTTTAAAGGAAAACAGTATTCCCCCTGCCCACCCCCTAAATCCGGAAGTGGTTACATGACAGAATCAAGCCTACAGATGTATGGGAGAAAGAGCTCAAGGTGACAAAGACTCAGTGGTTTTAGTGGTGTCACATTTGAGAAGACGATCCTTCCCTCTTGACTATACAGGCAAGTTTGCTTTCTCCCTGAGGAGGGCAATTGATTGCCAACTTCTCAGACTCTGAGAGAGTGTCATGGAGAATTAGTGACCTCTATGTCTGCTTCTTTGTTTGCAAAACATAAACAATAAACAAAACCAAACACTGAGGAAATGATTTGAAATGTGACCCTTGTGGAATAAAATCACAAAGGAGGTAAATTTGCAGTGGGTTTTGAATCAGGCTTTGGGAGAGAGAAATACTTTCCCTTTAGGCTGTGTAAGTGTTCTATTTTCTAATCCCCTTTCTCCTTGCTCTCTGTTGCAAGACATAAGGCCACCAGGCAAACACCCATGTGACCAAAACTTTAGGCAGTATATGATTTCCATGCCCCCCACCCCTGGATTTTTGGCCACACTGTGCAATGCTAAGGAATAACTCCTAGTTCTGCACTCGGAAATTACTCCTAGCGGTCTTCATAGAACCATATGAATGCCAAGGATCAAACCCTGATTGGCTTTATATAAGGCAAGTGTCCTATCCTCTGTACTATCTTTCCATCCCCATGTATGATTACCTTTTATTATGCAACCATAGACAAAAACTAAACAAGCCAAACAATAAAAAAAGCGTCTCTGCCTCACTGTTAAAAGATGTGTGTGAACAGTGACGAATTAGTACAATTCCCAGGGCAAGGACGCATAAATGATTTTACCACTCCTTGCATTTTAGAGACAAATAACAGCTTGAGTTAAAAAGGATACCCTCCCCCCTCCACCCTTCCCCCATCTTTCAAGACAACCACAGGACTCTCAACCGTGAGAACAAGAATCTAAACTTAAAATTTGAGAAGCCCGAAGGTGGGGCCTGTGGTGAGCGTGAGGAAGACAGTACACTAAGCCTCCCTGATCTAGCCTTAGCAGTGTTGTCACTAAGCAATTCTCTCCCTGCCATTTCAGCAGATTGGTCTTTGCACGAGGCACCAGCTGATGAGACAGAGGCCCCCTGCATCCTCTTGCATCCTCTTCATCTCATCAGTGAAAATTGTTCCCCATTGAAAGCTTAAGTCAAAAAATTTATCTCTGTCATGGTAAATCGTCGCAGTGCCATGAAAGTCATGACGATAGAATTGTGATGTTTATTTCGAGGTAGGAACTTTGGTTATACAAGGTTCATTTGTTCTGGTCTAGGTATGCAGTATCTTCTTCTTATTTTTTTGTGGGGGAAGGGTGGTGATATTCAGGAGTTACTTCTGGCTTTAGTCCCTGCATATTTCAAAGATAAATTGAAATATATTTAAAAAATAAATATATCTTTTAATACTTACTTATTTTGAGGGTCACAGCTGGAAATGTTCAGGAGTTACACCTGAATCTGCACTCAGGAATTACTCCCGGTGGTGCTTGGGGACCATAAGGGATGCCAAGGATCAAATTCAGGTCAGTTGCATTCAAGGCAAGTGCTTTACTAGCTGTACTATTTCTCTAGCCCTGCAGTATCTTTCTTAAAAAAAAATAAAATTATGTGCTTTGTTTAATTCAAATGCAAGTATATGACTGATTCCTTATAAGTTTCACAGACATTAAGGACTTTTACTCACGTATGGGTGTACCTGTTGCCTAATCCCCTGCTGATGGATATTTAGGTTGCTTTTAATCGCTTGCTATTATAACAATGGTGCCAAGAATATACCTAATACACATTATTCCATATGAAAGTAACTTATAAACTTAGAAAAGACAATGCATTTCCAGAAGTGAAGTTGCCTGTCCACTTGTAGCATGACTGAAACTTTAGGTAAATATTACCAAGTTGCTTTCTCTAAAGGTCAAGGCCTCTCTCTTCAGTCCATGAGAAATCTCTTAGTTCCTGTTACCCAGTCTCATAACAACACATTCTGGTTTTAAACTTTTTGGTATTTGAAAATACGTGTTTTCTTTTGATTGTGAAGGAAGTTGAACACCTGAAGAGAAGGCCTTTAAAAATATCATGGTATCCACGTCTTCTTGGAATAGGCAGTAGACAGAAGGGAATGTTAGTACAAAAGTGGATTCCCTGGAACTGGGGGTTCTTGAGAATTGCATGAAAGACTTGCTTGCAAAACTTGGAAGGTAGAGTTTATTCAAGTAGATGGGTTTGGGTCCATCCCCAGAAGTCTAAGTATTTACCCGTGAATGATGTCACTCATTCTGTCTAATGATGCCCAGTCTTGTGTATGACTTCTGAAATCTTGCTGCTAGCTGTCTTGGACTGTACCCCAGTGGTTTCCTGATGTTCCAGCTTTCCTTAGTCTCTAACCATGGCCACATGCACGTGGATGAGATCTCTGTGTTCTGTACCGGTTGCTGGGCTTCTCAACTGTATCCCAGCACTTCCTGTCTTCCTGGCTTTCCTTCGTCTCGTGCCACAGCCACATGTACGTGGGTGAGTCTCTGTGCTCAGCACCTTTTCCTACCTGAAAATTTGAGCCCTGCTTGAATCTGAGCATTCCTGGGCATTTGAGGCCTGCTTGTATTCTGCTCCTGTCTGGAACTCTGAGACCGGCCTGTCCTTGGCCATCTGTCTGGGCCCAAAGCCCTGCCTGATCTTGCAGTCCGTCTGGGTGCATCTGAGTTTGAAGAGAGAGTTTACCAAAGGGAGCCAAGGAAAAGAGTGAGGCCGGAGGGCTCCTTTGATCTGCTGCCACCTCCCACTCCAGCCATCTCATTATCTGTTTTGACTGGCTACCTATTTGATGGGCTACCTGTTCCATGGGTGAGATTTAAAGTTCCCAAGTAAATTCACCTGGTGCTCCGTCCTTCCACTTCCTTGTATCTGGAGCAGTAATTCAGAAATACACACAAAGGTGTCCATCAGCTGAAAAATAGTCGCAATAATCTCCTTAAAGTTAAGCACATGTCTTTTACTTTTTCATCTTTTATTTAGCCCACAACAGTCATTAAAGATGAGCATCAGGTTGACTTCACATTACTTTTTTAAAAAATTGGTTTTGGGACAATAGCTGCAATGCTCAGGGCTTACTCCTGACTCTGCACTCAGGAATTATTCCAGCAGTGCTTGGGTGGGGACCATATGGGATGCTGGGGATCAAACCTGGGTGCAAGATGGGTCTAAGAATTTATGCTATTTTTTTAACTTATATATTTTTATGAAACTTCTTTTATATCTGCTTCTAGACTTTGATGCTTTTCTTTTAAAAGTTTGAAATTGCTTTCCTGAAAAATTTAATTTGACTTCAAGTTTTATTTCTTGTCATAATGTTATTTTCTGAAGGCTCCAATAGGCAATAATATTCTTTTCATGACTCTGTTGTTGTCTTCCCTAAATTATTGAGTATGTGAGGAAGTTGTCAAAAGTACATTAATCTCTGAGAAAACATTCTATGAATTACTTGGATTCCAAAGTGCAGAGTTTCTTATGGCTTGCATTTGCTGATCATTTTTTTATGATCATATCTGATAGTATTGAATGTCTTTGTGTTACAGAACTGGGGGTACATTAATCTTATATAATAAGATTATTATTATTATTAATCAGTCCCTCACCTGAGCCTTGAGTCCCTCACTGTGTAGGCCAAGAGAGCCTCAAGCCCTTCCACATAGCCATCCTGCCTGCCTGGTTGAATATTGCTAGAAATGGGCAAATGGATCCCTGAGAACAACTTGGGGAAAAAAATCTTTTAAAAAATGACATTTCTCTTTTTTTCCCAGAAGTTTCACAGAAATTTCTCAATTAGAAGTAGAGATAAAAATTTTAAGGGACCTTCCAAGAGAGCTATAGAGCAATATTTTCTATTCTGCAATTTCAGTATAAAGCTATGGGTAGGTCAAATACTTTCTGATTGCACACATCTCCGCTTTAGTAACTTCAAATCTCTTTATGTAGCCTAAAAAAAGTCCCGTCTTCCTCCTCATACTTATTTCTGACAAAGAATGGCCAACCAAAGTGCTTCAGAGAGATATGATTTTCTTTCTCTTTGCTTTTAGTTAGTCTCATTTTGAGAAAAAAAAGACTTAAAATTTACATAAAATTATCTGTGTCCTTTGTGTAGTTAAATTCCCAAGAAAATTCATTAAGCTTGAAGTTAACCTTTTAAAAATGTTGGTAAGAAAGACTTCTGATCCTACTTCTTCTTTCAAGAACATGTTAAATTAGGAAGTATTTTCATTTGATGTTAGCCCATTCCAACTACTACCCTTAATTTAGTTTTTAAGAGAGTTTAAGACAAACATCTCTGGGGAATTCCACATGATGCAAGATCCTCGTCTTTAACAATTTTAGAACTGGGTCAGATGTTTTAAAGAGTCAGATACAGACTCTTATTGATTAGAACATGAAGCTTAGTTTTTTGTTATTTACCACCAGTTTAAAAGAACTAAATATACTAAATACATCTTTTGAGTTCTTGTGCAATAAGTGTTTTTTGTCCTGTGCCATAGATTGATGATGAACAAATATTTTTATATTTTTATTTTTTAAATTTTTGTTTTGTTTTGTTTTTTGGGTCACACCCTGTGGTGCTCAGGAGTTATTCCTGGTGGTGCTCGGGGTACCATATGGGATGCTGGGAATGGAACCTGGGTCGGCCGCATACAAGACAAATGCCCTACCTGCTGTGCTATCGCTCCAGCCCCACAACTGTTTTTATTTTTAAAAAAAATTTTCAGGAATGTTTATTGAGACACTGTGACTTATAAAGTTGTTCATAATAGAGTTGTTTCAGGCATACAGCATCCCCAACACCAATCCTACTGCCAATGTTTCCTTTGCTCCATCAGTATCCTTAGGTTCCCTCTCATCTCTCATCATAGCCACTTGGAAGTTATATAACAAATTTATTTAATATTATTTGGTCCCATAAAACAAAGGAATGGCAAATAGAATTATCAGAAAATAGATCAATAAAAGTCAACATGTGATAATGAATTACTATTTGTTTTTAACATTTCCTAATCTAGTAGAGGACAATCATAAGCACCATTAGTGAGTGCCATGCTCAGTGCCACATGATGGGAAGTTTCTCCTGTTCTTTAAAGGAGCTCTTTTAAGATTCTTGCAAAACTGGTTTCCAGGTTACAAGTTCCCTAAACTGTTGCCAGTGCATGGAGCTCTGTATAGTTCCTTCAGAGCTGAGTAGGAGTATTCTTGGTGAGGTATTAATTTTGTTGAGTTTTTGTACTATATTCTGCCATATTCTGCTGGGATCCTAGAGTCTCATGTGATAGGTCTATTGTACATCTAATGGACTTTCCTATATATACTTAAGTTCCTTTTCTGATCTCTCTGCATTCAATATTCTATCTCTATCTTTGGGTTTTATCATTTTATCTTGGAGTTTTACTATTGGGTCTGTTTTCACTGAGACCTTTAGGGCCTCTTATATCTTAGAGCCTGTATTACTCACTCTAGGAATTTTTTATTAATGATTTATTGTTTCTTCACCATATTTCTTTCCTCTTCTTCAGGGACTTCAATGATTCTTATATTGTTCCTCTTGAACTCGTCCCATAGTTCTCTGGTATGCTGTTCATTTATTTTCAGGATAATTCCCACCGTCTGCTGTTTCCTAATGGTTTCCTTCTCATTTTGGAGTTTCTTAATAATTTTCCCAGTTCTGTTATTCTGCTGTCCAGAGCTTCTATTGACTTTTTAACATTCCCCCTTCATTTCTGACTATATAGCTTTTTCATTTTGACTTTTATACTTTATTGTGCTTTTCTAACTGCGCTATCATTTCTTTGAACTCATTGTACATCCTCATCACACTGTCACTAAAAACTGAGGATTTGCTGATATCTATAGTTTGGTGATATTGTTTTAGCTCAATGATCTTAGTGGACTTCTATGCATTTCCCCACTGGTTTTCTAGTATTTCTGTTGTGCTGGGGGTGAGGTGAGTCTCTGTAACAGTTATCCCTCCACTCCCTGAAGTTACTGAGGGATGAAGTTGGAAATTGCTCTCTGTTTTCTCTGCCAGTCTTCAAAGAGTGCCAGGAGGAATAACTCAGCAGCATGTAATTTGTTCAGTACATAGGTTGCTTGGCTGCAACCATGTGCCGATAAGCAGCCATGCGCCATGGTGTGGACCCTTAATAAGGCACTGCTCAGCTGTGGTGGCAGCTGGGACCCACCCAGTAGGGAAGGGCTCTGCCTACTATTCCAGATTAGGATCAGAGATGATATTAGCTGGAGGCAAACCTCACCTGGGAAGATTGAAGCAGGAAACACAATGTCCAAAATATTTTCATTTTTTCCCTTTACTGCAAAGGGCAAAGGTGGGGCCAATCATAGCACAGCGGGTAGGGCGTTTGCTTTGCACACCTTGGCAACCCAGGTTTGATTCTTCATCCCTCTCGGAGAGCCCAGCAAGCTACCAAGAGTATCTCGCCCGCAAGGCAGAGCCTGGGAAGCTACCCGTGGTGTATTCAATATGCCTAAAACAGTAACAACAAGTCTCACAATGGAGATGTTACTGGTGTCCACTCTAGCAAATCAATGAGCAACAGGATGACAGGGATTTCTTTACTAATAGTAGCACTACTTTTCTAAAGGTTATGAGTATTCACAAAAAAATAAGTAACATCTATCTGTCCAATCTGTAAGATCTGCCATTCACAGTACATTTTATGTCTAGCCCACTTTCGTCTTTATTCTTTGGTATAGTAGCTCTCTTAGTTTTAGTAGCCTTTGCATGTAGCTGACCCTGAGTTGATCCTGGCAACCCATACATATGGTCACCCAAACTCCACCTGAACTGATACCTGAGATCAGAGCTAGGAGTGAATCCTAAGCACTGCCAGTTATGACAGCTTTCTTTTTTATTGACTTTTCAAATCATCTTTGAAGAGAAAAGTCACTGTTCCATTCAGACATATGCCCCTCCAAATGAATGAAAACTAGGTCTTTCCCCACTCTGTCCACTGTGTCCACTATGCACTTTCCCAATCTGAAAAGTGTCCATGTGCCTTTCTTGGACAGTATCTCAAAGATTCCCTGATGTGCTGTCCTGGTTAAGTTCACTTGTATCACTTGTCATCCCATTGATCTTCTATTTGTTTGAGCGGGCACCAGTAACGTCTCCATTTGTCCCTGTCACGTGCTGGTGTAGCCCAATGGTATCTCCTCGTTCCAGGAACATGAAGAGTCTCAAACCGTTCATTCAGGGTCTTGACAAAGAAGTCTGACTATCTCATAGGTGGGCAGCCACACTGTCTTTTGATGTCCCGTGGAATCCAGTAGGTAATAGCTCTAGTCCAGCAGTCATCTCTGAATCTCATTACGTGTCCAGCCCATCTGATTTTTGATGTCTTGGCAAAAACGAGACAGCATCCCTGATTGCTGATCGTCAACGGAGGTCAGATCTCCAGATTCCTTCTCTCACTTGAGTGAAATGTGATACTCCAAGCATAGCTCTTTTGATTCCTCTTTAGGATACCCGAATAACATTCTCATCCTGTCTTCGTAGGGTCCAGGTCTCTGAGACATATGTTAGTGCAGGAAGAATAATGAAGTCAAAAAGATGTGCCCAGAGCCGGAGGTTCTTCATCCTCTTAGCCACTTCTTCGACACTCTTGAAGGCTTTCCACACTGCTCTCTTTTTCCTGTGCAGTTCTGGCATCAAGTCATTCCTTATGTTGAGTTTTCGACCCAGGTACACTTAACTGCTGCATTCGGAGATGCTCATTCCATTGAGAGCAAATGGAACGTAAGGGACTAGTTCGTTTTTCATGAACATTGTCTTGGTGAGATTCAGCTGTAGTCCAACCTTTCCACACTCATGGTCGAAGTTGGCCAGCATTTGTGCCGCTTGGCTAATGTTTGGTGTTATTAGAGCGATGTCACAGTGAAGCAGAGGTGGTGTAGTTGCCGACCGTCTATCTTCACTCCCATCCCTTCCCATTCCAGTCCTTGCATAACATTCTGGAGGGTGGCACTAAAGAGTTTTGGTGAAATGGTATCACCCTGCTTAACCCCTCTCTTTACATCAATGATCACTTCCTTGTAGAATAGTGAGATCCTGGTGGCAAATCTGACCTGGTTAAGTTAAAGAAAATAAGTGAAAATTGTTATATCTCACACTAGAATTATTAAAGTCATTGTCTGATAGTTTACTGAGCTGTTTGTTGCTAGTTGTACCTTTTGTGTATTTTGTTTCAATTATTGAGTATAGTTGGCTTCTATGCTACTTTTGCATTTAATCTGTAGTGCTCCTCTGAGCTTTTGGTATTGTTGAATTTGGAAAATTCACACTGATGCAATTGTGGTCACATCCTCTAGGAAATCAGAATCTGTAGAACTTAGATGATTCTCAGCCCGCAACCCTTCTGAGGAGGCCCCAGGGTCTTCAGCCCAAAGGCAAGTATACCAATCATCTGCTTGGGTAAGCATCTCCTCCAAGATTCGTCATGAAGCTGTTTACATGGTGACAACTGTGTAATGTGGATGTGGCTGCTAGAGCTTCTGGCAGAAGATGCATGGTATAGGGTGGTCGAAGAGGCTGCCTGACCCTACTCCAAGATGACCCCAGAGTTTCCAGCCCCCAAATCTGTGTGCTTGAGAGTTTTGTTGGCTTGGTGTCTCCTCAAAGATTAGTTGTGAAGCAGTGAAGATGGGCTGTTTGATTTGTGGCAGCGGTGGGGTGTTATTGAGGCTGCCAGGGCTTCATAAGGATGGGGACTCAGCCAGTAGATGGGGAGGTTTTTTCAACAGTTTCATCACTTATGAAATGATTATTTCTTTCAGAAGAACCAGATGATGAGTGAATACTCAAGTCAGTGTTTTGCTGGAATTCGTTTGCAAAGGAGTTGGGCTACTTTTGGCAGCTCATCTTCTATCCTTGAATTCCCATGTGAGTTGCCTTCTGTGTTACCTTAAGTTCGAATGCTAATAACTCTAGGCATGCAAAGCATGGAGTGAGGAGTAAATCATTTAGCCCTTCTAGGAATCATGCTTCACTTCCAGCTTTCATCTGCACAAATGGACGAGTGAATAATAGCTCTGATAGAAGGTTGGTTGTCTGTGTTCAGGAGATGAATACCAGAGGATTGTTTCCTATATTGAAAATAACCCCATTGAGTTGCCCTCTAAAGTAGCCTGCATATAACTAGCTAAAATATTTAAGCAGGCAGCTCACTCCATAGTACAGATATTTAGATCAGTCTATGTTAATTCAGTTTCTTTAGTGGTAAAATTCATTTAGTATATATTTGCAGAGACTTAGATGGGTTAATGCATATAAAATTAAAAACACCAGCAAAATATGCTAATTTAAATTATATTTATTTGTTTATTTGCCTTTTTATTTATTTTGGGGCCTTATTTGGCTGTGTTCATCCAGGAATCAATCTGGGGTATATTGCATGCAAGTCAAGTATCTTACCTCCTGTATGATCTTTATAGCACAGTTTTTTTCCTCTTTTAAAGACCATGAAATCAAACTAATGATTGTGGGCAAACACATAGTATATCTGCAGACAACATCAAATATACACATAGCTAGAGTTGATATGTTTTGGTAGGAGATTTCTATTTTATCTGACTTTTTGTTGTCCATTTATTTTTTCTTATAGATATAGGAATAATTTATTTCTTTCCTAAGTAACTGAGCTTTGCCTAGGATATAAAAACAATTTTTATATGTTGATGATCAACAACCACATTAGGAGTGACAATATGGTAGAGCTGATGGTTTTAATGACATTCTTTAATCAATGCATGTGATTAACACTGTTGGTAAAAAAATGTACAAGCAAATATATTTGTGCTATTTGCCTTTTATGCTTAAAATGTTACTCTCATTGCGAGTCTTTGAAAAATATACATTAGATCAAAGATAGGACCATCTGATTAAATGTTTGAGGATACTTCTTATGGAAAAAACAATTATCTTATATTGAATTTAATTACAATAGATGTAATCTAATGTTTGCCCTCCTTTCCCCCCAAAATAGGAAAGAAAAAATTGTGTCTTCAACAAGATCTCAGTGGTAAATATTTTTTATAATCAATTTTTTGAAGCAAAATTGAAATGATCATTACATATGTAGATAAAACACACAAAATAGGAGTAAATCTAGGAAGAACAAGAGAGACTTGACTGGATATGGTTGGTTAAGTCAAATTTTATCAAAACGTTAAGTCAAGGTTGCTTCAACTTTGACCTTGAGTATTAAGTGATTATAATCTAATAGTTAAGAGTGGTTTCAATTCAATGGCTGAATAAGTAGCAGTACTCCTACATTAAAAAAAAGTGGTTTCATTAAAATGCAGGTATGTGGGACCCGTGACTGAAATCTCCAAGCTGGCTCAGAGCAGGAATGGACCTTCTCCCCCATTTCCCAAGTTTGCCAGTAGCTTGGCAGTTATACCTGCAAACTGCCCCTGATGCTATATAATCTCATCAACGGCCATGATCCAAAGACTCAGAAATAAAGCTCCCAGCAGAGAATAATATAGACCTCCCCCATGAGTGATTTTGCTATATAATCAAATTCTAAATTTTAGAATTCCTGGAGTGGGTGACTTCTCATACTCTACACCACTGATGTAGAGTAGCAAACAACATTTGATTGGGTTTAGCAAACATGTTTGTAATCTCTTATACAAGGGCTTACTGGCTTCAGAATGAAATACAACAATCTTCACACAATATCCACCTTGTTGGACCATTTTAGCTGATTATTCATAATAAGCAATGCAAAATTAGTTGTTTCAGTTCTGCTTCAGGGGCATGGTTTGGGATTTGATGTGGAAACATTTGAAATATGGTGGTAAGATGTAATGGTGATGGGGCTGGTGTTTGAATGTAAAATGTAATGAATTATTGTGACAACTTTATAAAAATAAAATTTAAAAAACAAAAAGAAGAGTGGTTTCATTGCAAGAAAAATGGTAAACTTAAATATGTGCAGGCTTTCTTGCTTATGCAAACAAGTATTGACTATGCCTTCAAAACAGATATTTTGGAAGTGTATATTTATTTCATGGCAAATATAGATGGAAAGATTGAGTGTTGAGCACATCTCTAATATTCCCATTGCCATTTATTTCTTCCCTAATAACTACATAGTTGGTGTTATAGCTCCAAACATCTAGTTTGGGAAAGGAAAGGAAAGCACCAATTTTGTTTATTCCTTTACCAGGGAAAAAGACCTTTTTAAAAAAAATAGTCAGAGTACATATCTTGCACGCAGAGATCCCAAGTTTGATGCCCAATACTGCATGACCCCTGTATATTGCTGGGTATATCCCTAGTGGACCCTGAACATCCATCAGATAGCCCACCAAAATAAAGTTTCTTGGAGTATTTGCTGGCACACTTAGAATTGGATCACATGACTTCCTTCAGCAGAGAGATTAGAAAAGTATAAAAAGAATATGTTTTAGTTAAAACCAATCATTGCACATTGTCTGATATTAGAAAAGAGAGTGGGTAATTAGGTAAGCAAGGTTCAGAATCTATTGCAAATATTATACCACCAGTATAATTTTGCATTTGCTAGCTGCAGCAAGTTTCTATTTATGGCACTTTTAAAGATACTAATAGAACATGGAATTTAAAAAAATTGTAGTCATTATTTTACAACACTTTTGATAGAAGAGTCTCAGGCACACAATATTTTAATACCAACCCCACCACCAGTATCAACCTCTCCACCAGTGTTCCCATGCTCCCTCTCCTCTCCCCACCGCCCCTGTCACCCCTCTTGCCTCCCCCACTCATCACCTGCCATTTTGACAGACAGATTTCAAAGTTCAGTGGTTGTAGTTTAGATTTCACAATTTTAGGAATTCTTTTAAATTTAATGTTTTATAATTTAGTTTCTTTTTAATTTTTTGATCACACCTGGCGATGCTCAAGGGTTACTCCTGGCTCATGGACTCAGGAATTACTCCTGAAGGTGCTCAGGGACCATATGAGATGATGGGAATTGAACCCGGGTAGGCCGTGTGCCAGGCAAATGCCCTACCCGCTGTGCTATCACTCCAGCCCCCTAATTGTATGATGTAGGGATTGTGCTAAATGATGTCCTAAAGCGAAGGTGAGTGTTATTGCATATAATCTATGAAATTTAGTCTGTTAGTTCGTTGCTTAATAAATATTACATCACAGTGAGTGGTCTTATTCCTTTTTTCTTTACAGTTGGTAATTTTGTAGCCCTCGAAGTCATGTGTGATGTTGCAATATTGTCATTTGCTTGAATTCTAAGGCTTTCCTGGTCCATGGATTAAGCTGAGACAGTGGCTTTTTTTTCCTGCCCCTCCCTCCCAGGGGAAATAATAGTCCTCTCATTGGTCACCACTGCATCCTAGGAACTTAGCCTGGAACTACCAGATCAAAAACCAAGATCATTCACTTCAACTTCTCTAGGAAAAAGGAAAGTTACTTCCTTGTATGAAAATTTTTTTAAAAAAGCAATTTAATCCTGTGATTTACCAAGTTGCTTATGATGTGGTTGTTTCAGGCATTAGATGTTCAAAATCAATCCCACCACCACCGTGTTCTTCCATCCAACAATGTCCCTAGTTTCCCACCCACCACTCCTGCCTGTCCCCTTGCCAGCACAATCAAATTTACTTTCTATTGTTTATTACAACACAAAGGCAAATGGAATGATCAAATCTTAGTCCAACAAGAGCCAATTTGTGATAATTATTTATCTCACAGTGATGTTACTTAATTCACTATGTGAAGGATCTACTGTGGTGGTTAGTGTTTGTTGAGCCTTCTGTGTTATTGTTTGGGCTCATTGGACCTGATGGTCTTCTGCACAACTTTCCCATCAAATTTGCTATGATTCTACCAAGCTGACAGTACTGTGAAATTTGAGGGTCTTTAGGAGCTATAGATCTGGAACAATTCAGTAGCTTGGTAGTTTGATGAGGGTCAGTTGTGGAGCTGGACCATTTCTGCATCAGAGACTGCTGGATGTGGCTGCAGGCTGCTGGGCTTTCAGGAAGAAAGGGAAATCTGCCCACCCCCATTCCTAGAAGTCCCCAGAGCTCTCAGCCTAGACTCAGTTCTCTACCTGGGAAGACTCGGCACTATTATTTTCTCTTGGAGCTGTGACTCTGGCTCATTTCTCTGCAGGCAAGAAGGCAGTTGTGGGGTTGATGGGGATTGAGAGGTTCTGGGTTTCTCAGTGGCTGTGTGGACTATGGAGGGCTTCAGTCCACCCCCTTTCTGAGAAGAGCTCCGAGTTTTCAGTCCGTAGACTGGTGTCACCTGGAAAGATTCAGCTGCTCTCAGTCGGAGGGTGTCAGGGTATGGACTGCTGGACCTTCAAGGTATGGGCCTCTGGACCTTCAGTCAGAAAAGGGAATCTGTCGGCTCCCCTCCTGAGAAGGCCCCAGAGTTCTCAGCCTACCTGGAAGATTCAGCAGTATCATGTTCCAGGGCCATAATGAAATTGGGTCATAATTTGTTGGGCCATAATGAAGGTGAAGATTAAATTTGAAGAAGACTCACAGTGTCTGCTGTCCTTCCAGACTACCCTAATACCCGCAGACAATCTCCTTAGATCTGCTCCTCTCTAAATCATCCCGTATGCTGTTTTTAGAAACATGAAAAAAACAAAATTAAAAATTTCATAAGTCAAACAAAACGTAACGGAGGACTTATATTCTGAGCCTTAAACATTTTGTTGCTGGGAGATATTCCTCAAAATCCATAAAAGTTTCATATTTGTATTGCGTCAAAAATCTAAATTAAGATATGAGATGTCAGAAAGCATAGATTTAAACATCAGCTTACTTATATATTCTTGTCTTTAGCTTCAATTTTTTTCATTATGAAATGAAGACATAACACCTCTCACAGTAAACTATTATAAAATAATTCATATATAAATGTAGGTTCCTGGAAGAAACTGGCATCATGGAAATAATCAGTGTTAGTTGTAAATATTAAAAATTGAGGAGTTATTGATATATATTAGTTACAGTTGTTCAATCTATTGCCTTCATATTTGAATGTATTGGAAAGATTGTTGCAATAAGTTTATTTTATGATGACACCTAGTAAAAATTTTTTTCTTCTGACAAGGACTTTTAGCATATATTCTTTTAGGAATTTACATTTCTAAATGTATGGTATTACTAACTATGATTACGATATGTATTATGTACTAGGGCTTATTCAATTAAATATTGGATAAGAAATTTGACACTGAAGTAAGATCATTAACACTCTCATGACACATAACTTTGTGGTAGAAGAGAGAATAAATTCTTTTTGAGTTTTGTTCCTTTAAATAAACCACAATTTACTTAGAACTCTCAACCACTGTCCATGGGATCGTGCAATTAATTAGGCATTTACAAATCTTTTTATAAATAGCAGGTAAAAATATTAATGTGGCTTGATCACTTCTCCATTTCTCTGGAGGTCAGGTCACAATTACTATCTTCCCTCTGAAGGCAATGCTGAAGTTCCATATTAAGTTCCATATTTCATCAGACCTCAGTTTTTGAATGTAATTATGACATGGGTATACTTACTGGAAGGTATAATGAAAACGTATATGAAATGAAGTCAGGGTGAATTGAGGGAAGGATGAGGAGAGAAAAGGTAGGTTCATGGAATTCCTTGGAATTTTGTGGAGGTATCTCAGAAATGAATGTCATGAGTAAGGGGTGTCACATCTGTCTTGGTGATAGTATGTCAGTGTCTGAGTTAGAAGTCAGTTCATCCTGATGCACTTTGAGTGCATAACTTCATTTGGAACCTTTTGGATATGTCAGTGCCATGAGAGGTTTAATATTAACTAGGTGATTTCACCAGTTATCTGCGAGTTTTATTACTAAAAGGAGCTTTTCTAGGAAATGAGGCTACCGTTCGAAGAGATTTCTGCCCACCTGGAGCAATGGCAAAAAGGATGTCAGTCTCAGTCCAGGTTCACTGATAATTCACTCAATTAACACAGCAGACTACAGTGAGAGGTTGTACTGTGATCTTTGAACCTGCCATGTTCCTCTGAGAAGAATGTAGTGATCTCAGGGCCTGCATGTGAGGAGAGATCTTTCTGCAGTCACATGAGTGAGAAGATGGTGTGGACTCCCAGAGACTGAGTGGAAAATTCCTTATTTGAAGGCAAATTATACTAACTAGAGTAGCACTGTCATCCCATTGTTCATCAATTTGCTCGAGCGGGCACCAGTAATGTCTCCATTGTGAGACTTACTGTTTTGGGCATATCGAATACGCCACGGGTAGCTTGCCAAACTATGCCGTGTGGGCAGGATACTCTCGGTAGCTTGCCGGGCTCTCAAGAGGGACGGAGAAATCAAACCTGTGTCTGCCTTGTTCAGGGCAAACACCCTATCCGCAGTGCTATTGCTTTAGTTTACTACAAAAATTAGAACAGAGCATAGCCAAATAATAACTTAAAGAAATTTGGAAATGAAAAAGAATGATTGTACTTATTTGTGGTATATAAAAAAACATAACATAAGACTAATACCCAAGGGCAGTAGAAACAAAGGCAAGGAGGAGTGGTCCACTGTTGGAAATTTGCCACAAGTTGGCACAAGTTACAGTGTGTGTGTGTGTGTGTGTGTGTGTGAGTGTGTGTGTGTGTGTGTGTAGTGCTGAAAGTATGTAAAGTGATATATATGATAACCTTTTAATATCTGTATTGCAAACCGTAATGCTCAGAAGGAGAGAGAGAGAAGGAGAGGGAGAGAGAAAGAGAGAGAGAGAGAGAGAAAGTGCCTGCCATAGAGGCATGCTGGGGTCAGGGGTGGGGTGTAGAGAGGGAAACAGGAAATACTGGTGGTGGAAAATGTATATTGGTGAAGGGATGGTTATCAGAACATTGTATAACTGAAACCCAATCATGAGTAACTCGTAACTGTGTATCTCATAGAGATTCAATTTTTTAAAATCTGAACTACTAACAAGTAGGAGGAGTATCTACCTGATGTCTATCCGAGTGACATCATTGACCAGTTGGTAGTTGATGATAGTTGCCCACTCAGTTGGTATTTGGTGATGGCACAAAAAAGTACAGGCACAATATAGAACAGACAAAAAAATGGGATTTCAAGGTAGTTAAGCAGAAGTAATGAGTCCAACTCCCCCAATTGTTTTTCAAAATATTTTTCAATTTGGAGGGAAGACTCAAAACCAGAACAATACAGCAATAACTGGTAGATGTAATATTGTTTCCTAAATTTTCAAGAATTGTATGCATTTAAATATTTAATTGTATTGTTATAGATGTTATTTTTTTATTGAATCACAATCATATACACATTTACAAAGTTGTTAATTACTGGACTTCAGGCATATAATGTTCCAACACTTTTTATCTTGTTTTGGTTCAGAAAATATAATTCAGAAAGATAACATTGTTGATCCGTGGAATTGAACATTAGTTAAATAGTTCTAAAAAATAAATGCTTACCTATAATATTTGGTTTCTTTATTTTCCTTTTCTTCACAATGTGAAAATTTATGCTTAGGAAACCCAAACCTATTTCCTTTCAAACTTAGATTTTCACTTATTTTATTTATTTATTTATTTCCAAAATGGTTAATAAAGGAAATTTTAATTGAAAATTATTTAGAAAGATATTAAGGGAGAGAGAGGGAGAAGTACACATTTGAGAGAGAATACAGATTTTTGTAAAGCAGAAATAGGCAAGTGACCAACAGACAAGCAAGGGAGATACGAGTTTAAGGGAGAGGATGGACTTGAAGGGAAGTCAGATTCCATACCTACATATTTCACAATCCACTGAAGTAGTTTTAGGAAAAGTTTTAAAACCCCACGAGTTACAAAGATGTAAAGAAAACACATACGGATACAAAGAAAACACATAAGCTGCAATGGGGAACAAATAATGTTGGACTGGTACCCAGAAGCTTGAATGTATGATTTGAGTTCTTCATACTGTCTGTGTGACATTGAATAAGTTTTCAAGCCCCCCTGGGACTCAAATCCTCATCTAGATAGTGAGGGTTGAAATGTCTGAATTTACATCCCCTCTGTCTCCAACACTTTATGGGTATATGAGTTATGAAGTACAATGTCAGTGACATTTAAATGAATCCTCAGCATCCATATGTCATATGGATGCTCCCTTAATTAAAATTATTAATATTTGCCACTAACACTTATTGAGTATTTTGTTAACGTTAGTTTTAGCTGAAATTCACATATACGTATCTCTGAGTTATTTCTATAATAGTTGTATGTGATAGGTGTTATACTTCTGTTTCATAGATGATGAAATTACAGTGAAGGATCATGTAGAAAGTAGGGAAACTGATTGTCAAATCTACTTTTTCTTCCACTATGTGTTATACCTTAATTTATTTTACGTTATGGGGGATAGTTCAAGCCACTACTGGTAATGGTCAGGGGTTATTCTTGGCTCTGTACTCATGAATTAATCCTGCCAGGGCCTGGAGGTCTATATGGATTGCTGGGGATTGAACCCTGGTCCATTTCATGCGAGGCAAGTGCCCTATCCACTCTACCATCTCTCTGGCTCCTGTATATGATGGTTTAAATCAGATTTTCTATGCAGTGATGACATGTTCATGGACTTTGAGAATTATTTTTAAGGGACATAATTTAAAGATTCAGAATACAAGTCCAAATAAAACAGATTTCTACTAGGTATTGCAATTTACTTAGGTTATTGGCTTTGGTTAATAGAATAGGTGATTTATATTGTTTTTAAAGGGGGTCTGCATCAGGAAATAATATTTCATCAAATTTAATAGTTTTTAAGAGCCAGAATGCCTCATTTTGATTGTCAGAGCTTAGTCTTTCAGATAATTGCCATCTACCATACCCAATGTGAGGGGTTTGTGTTCAAAGGTTTCTAGCACTTAAAGAGATTCATATAACCTTGATGATTGTATAGGAGATAACAATATATAAACAACCATCATCATCCATATACATATTGCTAGTTGTTGTAAGAAGGATATATAAAACAACTGAGTTGTTGTGAAGGCTTATGATGTCTGCATTCTGGACTAGAATGGAGGTTATCAGTTCACTTATTATTAATTTTTCCTCGAGTTTTATGGGGATATAACAGGTGTAGAACTTGGTGTTTTAACATAAGCATATATTATAATGTGATTAGTATAATTAACATATCAACTAATTAATATGGTCACATTTAGTTTTGCTTCTATAAAGAGGACACTTAAAATTTACCACATTGGCTCTTTTAATTATACATTAGAGTAACTGTTACCATTACTCATTAGATCTTTTTTTTTTTTTTTTTGCTTTTTGGGTCACACCCGGCGATGCACAGGGCTCACTCCTGGCTCATGCACTCAGGAATCACCCCTGGCAGTGCTCAGGGGACCATATGGGATGCTGGAATTCGAACCCGGGTTGGCCATGTGCAAGGCAAACGCCCTACCCGCTGTGCTATCACTCCAGCCCCAGTACATTACATCTTAATCTACTCATCTTACAGAACTGAAGCTTTGTATCCATTGACTAATATATCCCCATTTTTCCTATCTGTATCTTCTGACATCTACCATCTGCTCTGGGCTTCTATAAATTTATCTCTTATGATTCAACATGTAAATGAAACATATTGTGTTTATTTTCTGTTTAGATCACTTATTTTTGTGTCTGTCATGTTCATCCATGTTGCAAGTAACAGGATTCTCTCCTCTGTTTTCTATTTCCTTTGGATATGTACCCAGAATTAGAATTGTTGAATCCTATTCATTTACTTAGAGAACTTTCATTATTTTTTCTTTCATAATGTATTTTCCAACTTATTTTCATTGGCAGTGTCATTGGGGCATGTACCTATCTCATCAAAGCAGCCCTCCTCACTCTTGGACTCCACCAGCTTTTCACAACTTCCTACCTGGATCGCACAGCTCCCACAAATACACTTGTGTGGTGGATGGCTACCACGTCTTTATTTCTGTAGAGGGTCATGATCTGGAACCTCTTATTCCAATCTTACTTGTGTCCTAAACTATTATTTATTAAGGGTTGTTTTATATACTTTGAGAACAAAATTATTCTTCTACCCCTCCCCGCACTTAAAAAATTTATTTTTCATAAACTTTCTTTTTGTTTTACTTTAGTCAGTCAACATTGTGGTGCGTGGCACTTGTTTTGTTTATATTATTTCCTCGCTGTATCTAAGAGGCCATCTTATTAAACAAAGCTCCTATACACCTATTGCCAACTAAAATTCTACCTCAAATATTCCCCTGAACAATATAAAGACTTCAGAAAACTTGAACCCAAATGCAAATTATGGCATCTTCACTTATATATTATCCTTTTTTGACTTATATGTTATCTTGTATCTGGTGTTTTAGTGCAGAAATTTGATTTTTACCATTTTTACCCATTTCTTACCCTTTTTTTTTGTTTTTTGTTTTTTTGCTTTTTGGGTCACACCTGGCACTGCACAGGGGTTACTTCTGGCTCTGCACTCAGGAATTACTCCTGGCGGTGCTCAGGGGACCATATAGGATGCTGGGAATCGAACCCGGGTCGGCTGCGTGCAACCCAAACGTCCTACCCACTGTGCTATCGCTCCATCCCTCATTTCTTACACATTTACGTAACTTATAATCAAGTTTTTTCATATGTATCCCACTTTCTTTGCTTACAACTTACACATTTAATATTCTCTTTCTGGATCATTTCTCCTTTTCTAAAAATACACACTTTAATCAGCAACTGTTAGAGGTTGTTTGCTTTTTTTTGTTTGCTTTGGGGTGATACCTGAGTGTGCTCAGGCCTGGTGTGCTCAGTATACTCAGGCCTTCTTCCTGACTCTGTGCTCAGTTATTACTTCTGAAGAGCTTTGGGGAACCCTGTGTAGTGCTGGAGATCAAACCCAGGTCGGATGTGTGCAAGGCAGACTCTTTATTCATTGTAAGAGTGACTATTCACTTACTCCAGACTGAGATTACTCAGCTTTATATTTGCTTGAAAATGTCTTTATTCTGCTCTCATTTTGTCACAGGAGTATAAGTTGAGAAGTCAGTAGTCTGCAACCAAAAAAAATGCCCTCACTATATCTCAACCATGCTGTCACCTTCATCTTGTCTCCATAATTGCGAGAAACAAATCTGTGCTACTTGTAAGTCATCTCATACCTGGTAGTTTGTTACAATAGATTGAAGGCACTAACCAACATTTCATCCCTTAGTCAACAAAATAACTAACTTTCAGGAAGGTTCGTATGGGTCTTGGGCATTTTATCAGTTATTTCTTCTATGAACACTGAACTGATGCAGAGAGGAGATACATATTGGTACGAAATGTATCATCCTTGAACATTTAGTAACACTTTGGTCAGTGCTTTTCCTGTGCAGTGTGCTGCGTTGACATACAACTTCCTCTATGCCCACTAACAAGTGGCAGAGGAGTGCAAAGAACGTGCATGATATCAGCAGCACTGGCTTCTGTGCCTTAGTGCCCATTAACCTCTGGTAACCCCTGGGTGGTGTAGAGGTGGTGGAATTGAGTCATTCGCAGAGTCACACTGATAACGGTCACACCATTTACTAGCATGTTCACGGATGCCCGAGTGCTGCAGAATTTCCGCCTGATTTCTTTATGATTGTCACTATGCCACCTAAGTTCAAGAGTAGGTGGATCCCAGGGAAATTTTCTGAGGTTTCTGGTCTCTAGTTATCCTTAATGTGGTCAGCCTTTCTTTCAACATTCTGGTATAATTAATTGTGTTGGTGTCTTACATTTCACAAATCTCACCCAGTCACGTCAGGCTCTGAATGGATGCTTCCAATCTTAAAGCTGACTGCATTTCTAGAGTAATAGACTGATGTAATCTTTGGAGGGCCTTATTTTAGTATCTTGTCCAATAACTGCTGTCATTATTCAAGTAAGAAGAGGCCAATGAGTTTACACTCAGTTTCTCTAAATTCAGAGTCCAAAGTCAGGTCTTCTAAAAATTTTCACTTTAGCACAGGTTGGCTGGGCCGTTTTTGACTGCTATCTTTGCTATCTTCCCCCCCCCCCCTCCATTCTCAATGATGTACGTGGCTACTCCTGGCTCTTCTCTCAGAAACTCCTCCCAGTGGTGCATCCAACCCAGGCAAGCTTCCTACCTGCTGTACTACCTCTCCAGTCCCTCAAGTCCCTTATTGTGAAGTTTCGGTCCTGGGTTCCCTGAGCAACACTTCTCATGGCTAAGGAAAACCCACACACCATGATAAACATAATACATAAACAGAGAAGCATAACAAGCAAGGAAGCAAGCCTTGAAGTTAGTGCATTAGACAAGCCCCAGAGCGTGGACCTGACACCAGGGGCAAGCTCATCTCAAGTGACTTTTTCAGCTCCCCAGGACACGGTAGCTAGGGGCAGTTGCCACACTGTAGCTCAGAACCCAGCAAATGCGTCAGAAATGCTGTGATCCAGAGGCTTCGGGAGAGGACAGTACAGGTGTAAGGGGCACTTTGGTCCCGGGGAGACACTCTCTGCTTCCATTGCCTTTGAACTCGACCAGGCTTTTGCAGGGTTTTGAGAATCCACCAATTGTGTCTTCTTTTGCCCTCCAAAGAGCCAGTAAGTACCCCAGTCCCAGAGAGCACGGCCTCAGGGGTGGGTGTTTTTAGGCCACAGCCGGGAGGGAGAGTCAGTAGGGAGCTGACTGCACCAGGTGACGGGGCTCAGGTGCTGCTGGGCGCTCAAGGGTGAGGTATCCATGGAGCAGGTTCCCTGGGTTCAGGGCCCCTCCTGTTCTTGCACCGAAGCCCCTTGCAGGCTCTCTCGAGTCTGCGCCACCGTGGGTGTGTGGCCTCGAGGTGGCGCGGTGCTGCAGTGGCCCATGGCACTCATCCCCATAATGTTGGTGCAAATGGCCCATTTTCTGGGGAACTGTGTCACGGGGTAGAATAATTTGGAAGGAAGAGAAGACCCAGCACTGGAGTCTCTTCTCAAAGACCTAGTCAAGACTCCCGGAGCCCCTGCTCTTTTATGCCCTGGAAGAAACTCTCCTTGACAGGCTCTGGGGACCTTCCCTAGAGTCCTTCCCTCTGAGTCCATTTTAGATTTTAAAGCATTCATGGAAAGTAATTAAGAAATACGAGACAGAAAGAACATACGTCAGTGCTGCTTCTATTTTCCTGGAGGGGCACATCTGGCCTAGGATCAGATGTTAATTGGTTCTGAGACCCAGATGGGTCATGGAGATCAAAAGAAAACAAATCTGGCTTGGCAGGAGCTATCTCGTACCTTAGGTGGGCCGTGCCTCGGAGATGCTGGTTCCATCTCCTGCACCACCTGTGGTCCCCTGAGCCTGCCAGGTTACTTTGTTTGTCAGTTTCAATGGATTCTAGACCACCAGACTGACAAGTTTATTTTGACTACAAGAAGGGAGTGTGGAAATCAGGAGTCCAGAAATTCCGGCGAGCACTTGTTATGTGATTCTGGAGAAATTCCTTAATCTTTGGAGTTACTATTTTCATTTCTGTGAAAGACCTGGCTTAGATCAGTGATTTTTAACATTTTTTAAATTACAAAAATCTCTCCTTCTCCACCCTCCTCTGCCCCTTGCTCTCTTTTGCCCAGTGAAACCTGATGTGGCCCTTATTATGTCAGACAAAATCAGATTACTCTGGTTGAAGCAGGACTAGAGTAACCTTTTAACTTCTCTGTTTCTTTTACAGTGATCCCTGAGACACTGTTCCAGATGAAGTCGATGGTTGCTCAGTTACTATTTTCAGTTGCTACAGGACTTTGCTTACTGTTTAGTGTGCTTCGTATTAGGAAAACTGTTTGAAATCTGTAGGAGGACTGAAACTAGAACTGAACACATGGGTTTGAATCCCAGCTTTACCTCCTTAGTCTCCAGATCACCTTTGATGGATCTTTATGCATTTGCTTCTATATCTTCAAAATAAGGCTTATAATAACTGCCTTGTATGGTTGTTGCAGAGAGAGAAAGAGAGAGACAGAGAGAGACAGAGAGACAGAGAGAGACAGAGAGAGGGAGATAGAGACAGAGACAGAACGCCACTGCTGGAGGAGACAGTTGTGGATCTTATGTCATAGATGCTACGGAGAGGATCCATTATAGCTCTAGTGAGTATCACTGTAATGTCAGATATGCTCACTTTAACCTTTCCATCTGATAATTATTTTTTATTTTATTTTCTATTTTAAATTAGTTCATGTAAATGAAAGCATTAAGAAAAGTGTCTGGCATGTAATAAATGGTAGCTATTATTATCATTTTTTATCATCTTGATGTTCTAGCAGGGCTCTATAGGGAGTGGCAGCTTAATAATGACCATTAATTAACTGGCTCCTGTGGAATGCAGACCTGGGAGAACTTGCAGAGGTCATGTGGTCCCTGGAGACTTTCTTGGGTTTTCCATTAAAGTGTGAATTTCCAGATTTTATGCTAGATTTAGCAGCCCTTCCAGAGAAGCATCCTAGTAATCTTCACTTATAACAAATATTCTAGGAGATTAGATTATGTTGATGGACACTTTTGAGAAATACTGCCATTGCATTTTCCTGAGGAGAAAACTCAGTCCTGGGAGTAGAAATGGCTTGCTTCAAGGCTAGACTTAATGGTAAACTTGGAATAGAACCCAGATCCAGTATAATATTAGGTTTGCTTCTTTTGGGTCACACCCCACGGTAAAGAACCTACTCTTGGCTCTGTGCTCTGTACTCCTGGCAGTGTTCTGGGAACCATATGCAGTGCTCGAGATCAAATCAGGGTCAGCACTTGCAAGGCAAGGGCTCTCTCTGTATTATCTCTCTGACCTGGTCCTGTGTAATTCTCACAGCATATCTTTTCTCTGAAATGAGCTTTTCATTTCTGTTCAGGTGCCAGCAGATGACTATAGGGAAGGAGCAGATTCAAATCAACTTTCCCCAGGAGATTTAGGCGACGGGCATTAGGCTGTGGGCAGAATTTATCTGTCAGAAGGATACAGGAGTTCTCTTCTGGAGGCAGCTTTTGAGCTCCTCAATTTATTCCCGAGTTTGTACTACTAGGATAATGATTTATGAGAACCTGCATGTCTTGAATGATTTCAAAGTCTGGTAATAGTTCTTTCTGTTCAGTTTGTGCAGAAACAACAATCCTGTGTTTAAAGTGGAGGTTGGTGCCAAGTACGGGGCGTGCGTCGAGAGATTAAATAAAAATGCCCAAATGCTGAGTCTACTTAGCCAATTTGCATCATGTGAACCACTTCTGAGCCTGAGGACAGAAACCAGAAATATGCTTCTACTCAGAGCAGCCAACAGCATCAATTACCGTGGTTATTATTGCTATTATCATCATCACTGCCCTCATTCTTCTCATAAATTTAGAGGTAGGTTGCTAGGCTCTGTCTCTTGGAATTGTCTTGCAGGAAGTAAGAACCAGGACGAATTTTAGAAAAGCATGAGGGAATACATGGCCCCAAAACTCAGCTCTCTCAACCAGGAGCAAAAGTGGTAGCTCTCCCGCCCACAAGTGGTAAGTTTTATCACCAGGAGGCCAGTTTTTCACACTCAGGACTTGTTATAGCAATAAAAAAATCTTAGGATATGTCGAAAGCAAACAAGCCCTGCTGATGAATAAGAGTGCTCTCTAGAAAAGTGCTGAGGGTAGTAACTAAGGCAACCAGAATTGAGGGAGACCTCCGGGACAGGGGAAATGTCACCTTTTATTCCCAGAGAAATGGAGTCCTTGAACTTGAAGAGATTTAAAGATCAAAAGATAAGACGTAATTGGATTCCAGCTCCTTGGAGCAAGTTCCAATTTAAGCATTGCAGGAGGGTTTGAATCCTATTTGCAGGCAGAAGATGAAATTCCACTAAGTGTTTTTAAAAAAATCAGTTTTGCACACACTCTCCTATTCACCTAGATTAGCTATTTTGCTTTGGGTAACAAATTCTACTTCTGTCTTTTCCACAGAAGATTCTAGAGTCTGTGAGAGAATTTTTTTAATACCCTTTTGAACACAAAGTTTTTGCCTCTAATTTGATTCTTATAAAGAGAGTTTAAAGCCTCCTCTTCCAAAGCAGGGGTAAGCAACGTGGAGTGGATTCCCAGACTACAAAGTAGGGAGAATTTCATGGGTTCTTCCAGCTAGGTCCTTGTTTTCCAGTCAGAAATGTTTGCTTTAAGGTTCTTTATTAATTTCCTTTATTTCTTCAACTGATAATATAGCATATTTTAAGTTATAAAGGAAGCAAAGAGCCAGAGCTATAGCACAGGGGCTTAAGGTGCTGGCCTTGCAGGTGGTGCACCAGAGTGTGATTCCCGGCATCCCATATGATGCGCCGAGACTTCCCAGGAGTGATATCTGAGCTCTAAGGCAGAAGTAAACCCTGAGCACTGCCACTGTGGTCCCCCCAAAAGAAATAAACAAAAGAAGAAAGCAAGTATAGGATAATGACAAGAGTCTTTCTAAATAATCTTGGATTAAACATTTCCCCATATTTGCAATGGAATTATTTATTTAATTAATTATTAAAAAGGCCCCTTTATTTATTTAGTTAGTATTTTGGGCTACACCTGCTGATACTCTAGAGTTACTCCTTTATTTATTTATTTATTTATTTAGTGTTTAGGGCTACACCTGATGGGTACTCTGAGGTTTTTCCTGACTGACTCTGCACACAGGGAACACTCCTGACGGCGCTGAGGGGACTGTACAGGATGCCTGGGATTGAGCCTGGGCTGACCACATACAAGGCAAGAGGCAGACCTTCTGTACTCTATCTCTGGCCCCATATAGTGAAGTAATTTTTGATGTTCATGTTGATGATATTTAAGTATGAAAATATTCCAAGTTATCTTCTTATTCCTCAAGCAATATAAAAAATTACCTATTCCAATTTTACCATAGATTAATAAATATTAAAAATGTTTTGAAAGCTAGATTATGTAGTATCCTCCTGTCCTATTTTTCAGATAAAGAAGTGGAAGTAGGAGAGCGAAATGGACCCTCTGCGCCTAAAGACTTTGATTCCAGAGACCTTCTAACACATTTTGGCATCCAGCGCAGCTTCTTACAGCAATTTACTGGGACTGTGAGCTGAGCTACAACTCCAAGCTGCCTGGGGATGGATCTTTCCTCTCCACCCTGTTTTCTGCACGGAAAATGGCGGCGGCAGCAACATCCATGTGGTGAGAGCCACCTTCTAAGACTCCTAACTCAGAGGTATATGGTTTTTACACTTTGGGGCTGCTAGGTAATCATGGGAAGTGGGTGTTACTGGCACGCCCTAGGCTCAGATAAATCCGGAGCTGCTGAGAGCGAAATGGATTCTCTGCGCCTTAAGACTTTGATTCCAGAGACCTTCTAACACATTTTGGCACCCAGCGAAGCTTCTTACAGCAATGCATTGGGACTGTGAGCTGGGCTATGCAATTTCTGGCAGAATTTTCCCTGGCCTTTATACAGAAATCCAAAACGCTGCCGTGTCCACGCGACTTAACATCTCTTAATTGTCAGCAATGTGAAATGGTTCCTTTTTAGCAGGTCTGACTTTGGGGGGAAACTTCAAATAATAACAGTGAGTTTTTTGTTGAAATATTGAAGATAATCAAAGTAGCAGCCATTTCTCTAGACTGTGAACTAAGCAATAGCTCCACGCCAGCCGAGAAGAGGAAATATCCCTCTTTCCCAGTTGTTTCCCATTTTCGGGGAGAATCGCAGCGTGGCGTCCACCATACTATGAGGCGCAGGAAGGGGGATGAGGGGGAAGAAAAGAAAAAAAAGGAAAAAGGAAAAAGGAAAAAATAAAGAGTTATGTACTTGGAGCAGTTGGGGCTACATATCTCTTCATTCTAAGCAATGGAAAACTAATTATCAAATGCTTCCTTGGTAGTAGGGCTGTCTTTCTTGGGGGGAAACTCCAACAACAATAGTGAGTTTTGTGTTGAAATATGGAATGTAATCAAGGTAAAGAGAAATTGAAGTGAAAGTCATTAGTTATGCAGTTGGGGGCGGGGGGGGGCAGGGGCGGGAGGTATACTGGAGTTTTTGGTGGTGGAATATGGGCACTGGTGAAGGGATGGGTGTTTGAATGTTGTATAACTGAGACATAAGCCTGAGAACTTTGTAACTTTCCACATGGTGATTCAATAAAAAAAAAAAGAAATGGAAGTATATGTATGTAAATGAATTTCTCCAAGTCACATAGAGTGAATAAATTTCTCAAAGTCATATACAGTATGGCAGAACTAAGGTTTCAATTTTGGTATATCTCTAGTCTACTTTTAAAAAATGGGATCAATAACTAGTGGCTTTCTCATTGTAGATTCACCTTGTGTTCAAACACCAAGTTGTTTAAAATGTTAATGTGTGTGTAAACACAAAAGAAATTTAAGAAAAACATTTGTTCTTCAAGTACATATAAATTGACCAGGGATGTAAGATCTACACAGGTAAAACAAAAATAAATGGTATAACTCAGTAATAATACTCAAACTTTTATGAACATGAAAAATAACCTGAAAGCCTTAAGTTGAAGATCCTGATTTAGTATATCTGGGCTGAGGCCCAAGATTCTGTATTTCTTAAAAACTTTCAGGGGAGGAAGATGTTGTGAGAAGAGATGTATATTAAATAATGATGCAAGGCAAGAAATAATTAAGAGGTAAATGATGAAGTATAATTATAAAACCTGAAGTTTAGAGTAATAATGAGTAATCAGGGAAAGTTTCATAAAACACATGGAATTTTAGTTCTTCTTGAATTGATAAGGGTGTTAGACCAAGGAATAAAGTAAGTTCAGAGTAAAGGAGTGCTTATGACAGACCATCAAAATATTTAAAACAGCTAATAAACATGAAGGAAGGCTGACAACAACCCATTAGTAATAGAAGAGTTGAACACTCCTCTGTCAGTGCTGAGTAGATAAACTAGGCAAAAACTCAATATGGAAATGCTGGCCTTGAAAGAAGAAAAGGAAGAGATGGGTTTAGGAGACATATATAGGGATGTTCATCCACCCAAATTTGAACACACTTTCTTCTCCAGTACACACAGGATCACAGGGTGGGTGATCTAGACCACAGCTGGGTCACAAAAATATATATCTCTATGAAATTGAAAAAGTTAGAAATTGAATGAACTATCTTCTCAGACCACAACACTTTGAATATGGAAACGAATCACAAGCAGACATGGGGTGGGGGTAGGGAGGGAAACCCAAACCCTTGGAAATTAAGCAAGAAAGAATATTTTTTTTGAGTAAAAAATTTAGTAAACTCTGAAAAAAGTTAAAATACATAGTAAGGGACAAAAAATAATAGGACAAAAGGACTGGAGAGTTGGTCTACAGAACTATGTGTATGTCGGGGGTGGGGTGTGAATGGGAAGGGTCGTTGTGACATTAGTGGAGGGAAGTGGGCACTTTGGTGGTGGGTGTCGTTTAGGAATGATGCATGCAGGAAACTGTTAACAGTAGAGATGGCTGGGAAGTGACTCTCAGAGTTCCCCATCACCCCCAGAATACCCATAGCCTCTGACAGAGTGCTGGAGCCAGGAACTCCAGCCCATCAGAGAGCCCATCACTTAAAAAAACAACAGTGAAGGTACAGGGTCAGAAAGGAGTGAAATATGCTGGTTGATGGTTGGAAAACCAGTCTTCTGGCTCAGATGGTGTAAGGTGCTGTGGGAGGCAGCCTGTGAGATGGCTGACCCTTCTTGATTCCCCAAACGGCCACTTTTTAATATTTTTGTATCTTTGTATCTTTCCTTGATACACTTGATGCACTTTGTATATTTCCTTGATTAAGAGACGGCTCTACTGATTTACTTCCAAGCTATAGCATACAGCAAATGCAATGGAATGCCCTTTCCAAGAGTAGAAGAGAGTCTTTCATGCTCACTATTGCACATCACTTTCTCTGTCGGGAGCGAGCTGATATGAGCTGCGCTGAGCTGTCAAAGCGTCAGGGACAAGGGATGATGAGAGTCTCGTGCCAACAGCGAGGGAGGATCTGAGGTGTTGTAATAGCCACGTGATAAAGCTGGAAGTCAAGTGGAATCAAATCTCGAGATGACGATAGGCCACAGACAACAGGTGGTTGAGCCACAGGACACAATTAAGACACACCCAGCCTCCTGACCCACAGAAACTGTGAGATAATTAATGTATGCTGTTTTAAGTTGCTTAATTTGTGAGTAGTTCATTACAGAGCCACAGATGACTATTATAGCTGATAATGATTTTGAAGATAAAAGAAGTAAGTTTATGTAAATTCCCAGCTCTTCTTCTGGGCCTCACCTCATCCTCCTTAATGGAGATATTGTTGACATATTAAATAATCCACTCATTTAAACTATGCAACCCATTGATTTTTAATATAGTCACAGAATTGTGACATCATCACTGCAATCCATTTTTGGAAATGTTCATCATCTTTCAAGTAACTCCTGTATCTGTTAACATTGAAACCCGGGTTGGCCACATGCAAGGCAGGCGCCCTACCCGTTGTGCTATCTCTCCTGCCCAGTCACCTCCGTTTTCCTTCCAAACACTCCAACATCAGTCAATCCATTTATTTATGTCTCTGTGGATTTTTCTCTTCTGGAAATTTTGGATGAATAGGATAATATAATGTGTGGCCTAATTTAACTGGCTTTTCTTTTTCTTAGCATAAAAAAATTAAGGTTTATTGATACTTGTAAGTTTCAAGATATTTCATATTTTAACTTTTTATCATTTTATATGTTATTATTATTTGGTAGGAAGGGGGGAGCCACATTCAGCAATGCTCAGGAGCTCTTCCCGACTCAGTGCTTAGGAGACCATTTGTGATATCAGGGAGTCAAATGAGGCTTGTGACCTCCCAAGCCATATTTTTTTGCAAGATTTTATGTAGTCTGTGTTTTCATTTTTGTATGCTTTCGAGTAGAAATCCTGGGTTATAGCATAACTCTGTATTTAACATTTTGAGGAGCTGTCAAACTATTTCTTCCAAAAAACACTATCTTATGTATCCATTGGTAATGTAGGCAGTTTCTTTATATCCTCCTTAGTTCTTTTTGTCTTTTAAAAAAAATTATAGTCATAGAATTTATGCGAAGTGGTTTTTGGTTTTTGAGCTACTTTACTTTAGTGGCCAGTGATGTCAAGCTTATTTTTGTATGAATATTGTTATCTTCCTTGAAGAAGTGCCTATTCATTAACAGTTGTTTTGCTGTTTTTTTTTGTTTTGGGGCCATACCCAACTTATGCTCAAGGCTTACTCCTGGCTCTGCACTCAGGGATCACTCCTAGTGGGTGTTCAGGGTAACCAGGTGCTGTTCTGGGGATTGAATCCAGGTTAGGTGCATGCAAGGCACCTGCCTTATCCATTATACTCTCTCTGGGGCTTCATGTACATTAATTTTTATTTTAAGAATTAGATAGGAGAAACTAAGGCCCAATAATTTTAAAAAATTGTTCTTCCTTAGATAAAGGAGAAAATGTGATAGCCTCTCAATATCTATATTACAAATCATAATGCCCCAAAGTAGAGAGAGAGTATGGGGGAAATTGTCTGCCATAGAGGCATGGGGAGGGTTGGACACTGCGGGTGGGTGAGAGGTATGAACATGAACACTGGTGGTGGAGAACAAACACTGGTGGAGCAATGGGGATGGGTGTTTGATCATTGTATGACTGAAAATCAAACATGAAAGCTTGAATATCTCACGGTGATTCAATAAATTTTTTTTAAATTGGTCTTCTGATTTTTAAGTTATAGGTGTTTCTTACATATTCCAAATGTTTCTTATTATGTATGTGATTTGCAAAATATTTTTCTCAGTGTATTAATTGTCCTTTGAAGGTTACCCTTTAAAAACAACTGATTTCAATATAAAGAAGTATCACTGTCATTCCGTTGCTCGTCGATTTACTCAAGTGGGCACCAGTAACATCTCTATTCCTTCCAGCCCTGAGATTTTAGCAGCCTCTCCTTACTCGTCTTTCCCAAAGATTGGAGGCTCTTTCAGGGTCAGGGGAATGAGACCTCTCTTTACTGTTTTTGGCATTTCGAATACACCACGAGTAGCTTGCCAGGCTCTGCTGGTGCAGGTGGGATACTCTCGGTAGCTTGCTGGGCTCACCGAGAGGTATATGTGTGTGCGTATGTATGTGTGTATATATATATGGAAAGATAAAGTAGCTGAAAGAGAAGGTAGGTAGCTGAAGTCATAAGAGAGTTATAGTCATATTAAGAAGACAAGCCATTCAATTAAAAAATTTTTGAAAGTGGGCCAGAGAGATAAGACAGGAGGTAAAGAGTTCAGAGCTAGAAGTAAACCCTGCCTTGAGCACCAGGTGGTTGGGCCCAAAACTCTAAAAATAAAAATGAAGTAAAAGCAGAGCCTGGCAAGGACTAATAATTAAAGAAGTATAGTATTTGTAACTTTTCATTGATTACTTAGGCTCCTTTAGATTTAATTTTGTAATTATTATTATTATTTGGTTTTGTAGCCACAACTAGTGGTGCTCAGGGGTTACTCTTGACTGGACTAGGGGGACCAAGGCGTTGACTACATGCAAGGCAAGCACCATAATTGCTGTACTCACTCTGGCCTGGATTTTGAAACTTTTTGAGAAATTTTCATACTGCCTAAGGTGAATAAAGCCAGTAAGATTTAATTTTATATATTATTATAAGATTTTGGTCTTTAATAGCTCTAACATTCACTTGCATTTGATTTTTTGGGTGTGGTGTAAAGAGGAAATTCAGGTTCATTTTTTACATGTGTTTGTAAAATTATGCTAACCCATTTTATTTTTAAAATCTTTTCCAGATTATTTAGAATAGGAATTTTGGGCTTCATTTTTTTCTATTTTTCTTTTAAATTTCGTTTTAGAAATTTATTATAGTTTAGGTAGTTTACAGAAGTGTTAAAGTTATTACACCAACTCACACCAAAGTTCCCATGACCCTCCACCACTGTTTCCACAAAATATTTAAAACAGCTAAGTTATTAGCCTGGTATACTACTACTACTACTACTACTACTACTACTACTACTACTACTACTACTACTAAATATTAGTCTGGTCTACTTTCCCCACTCACCCAATTATTTAGTAATTGGTTTTGTATTTTAATACCAAGGATATTTGTCATTGTTAAGTACTGCCTATTTTTTGTTTTGTCTTTATTTCATAGATAAGTTAGATTATCAGGTATTTATCATTCTCCCTTTGACTCACTTCTCTTAACAGTATTTTGCAATTCCATCCATATTGCAGCAGCCTGCATATTCATCTTTTATTATAGCTGCATAGTGTTTCTTTATGCATATAAACCACAACTACTTGATCTATTCATTTGTTGTTGGACATTTGGTTGTTTCCCTATGTTGGTTATTGTATTAAGTGCTGAAATGAACATGGGTGTGCATATGCCCATTTGAATTAATGTTTTTGTGCTTTGGGGGTAGGTACCAAGAATTGAAATCTCTGGGTCATATGGGCCTTATATTCTTAAGTTTTGGAGAAATTGCCACACTCTTCTTCACAGATGCTGAACTGGATGATATTCCCAATAAAAGTGAATAATACGTGCTCCTTTTTTTATCACATCTTTCAACACTAGTTATTCCTAGTCTATTTGATATATTCTATTTTCCTTGGTGTGATATGTTTTTGTTATTTTGATACACATCTCTGTAATAATGTTATGATAAACATTTTT
Source organism: Sorex araneus (assembly GCF_027595985.1). Lineage (NCBI taxonomy): Eukaryota > Metazoa > Chordata > Mammalia > Eulipotyphla > Soricidae > Sorex > Sorex araneus. The sequence continues at coordinate 127,050,801 of NC_073302.1, read as the reverse complement.
TTATATGCCTACTAGCTATCTGAATGATGATTCTTTGAGGGAAAGTGTCTGTTTATCTCCCATTACCCATTTTTCCCATGGGTTATTGTATTTTTTGTTGAGCTTTGTGAGCCCAGAGCAATTTTTAAAATTTATTTTTTTAATTGAATCAACCTGAGATACAGTTACAAAGCTTTTATGATTTTCAGTCATAAAATGACCGAACACCCACCCCTTCACCAGTATACATTTTCCACCACCAATGTCCCTAGTGTCTCTTCCACCACCCCTGTTAGACCCTAGACTTTGCCTCTAAGGCAGACGATTTCCTTCTTTCTTTCTACTTTTGGGCATTATGGTTTGCAATACAGATGCTGAGAGGCCATCGTGTTTGGTCCTCTATCTACTTTCAGCACGTATCTTCCATCCCAAACAATCCCTTCAACCATCATTGACTTATTGGTCCCTTCTCTATCCCAACTGCCTTCTCCTCTAGCTCATGAGGTAAGCTTCCATCCATGGAGAAATCTTCCTGATCCTGGTCTCTACTGTTCTTGTGTGTTAATATATCTCATATTATGTTATTTTATATTCCACAAATGAGTGCAGTCTTCCTATGTATTTCCCTCTCTTTCTGACTTATTTCACTTAGCATGATACTCTTCATGTCCATCCACTTATAAGCAAATTTCATGACTTCTTCTTTCCTTACAACTGCATAGTATTCTATTGTATAGATGTACCACAGTTTCTTTAACCAGTCATCTGTTTTGGGCACTTAGGTTGTTTCCAGATTCTGGCCATTGTGAATAGTGCTGCAATGAACACACAGGTGCAGATGTCATTTCTACTGTGCTTTTTTGCACCCCTGGGATATATTCCCAGAATTGGTATTGCTAAGTCACATGAAGTTCAATTTCTAGTACTTTAGGAATGTCCATGTTGTTTTCCAGAAAGGCTGGAACAGTCGGCATTCCCAACAACAGTGAAAGAGAGTCTTTTTCTCCCTACATCCATGCCAGCATTGATTGTTGTTCATTTTGATGTGTGCCAGTCTCTGTGGTGTGAGATGATATCTCATTGTTTTGATTCTGCACATTTGAAAAAATTTTATTTTGTTAAAAGCACCATGATTTATAAAGCTGTTCATTATACAGTTGTTTCAGACACTTAATATTCCAACAACTTCCCTCTACCAACGTCTACATTTTCCCTCCTATGCCAAGCCTGCCCCCTTAGACACATCACAAATTTACTTCATACAATTTGTACCACAAAACTTTAAGAAATGGAAAATAGAATGATCATAAGATAGATCATTAAGAGCTAGTTTATGATTGCTATATGATTTTAACCTATGTGAACAAGGAAAATAAAATTCTTTAACAAAATATAATAAAGTGCTTCTTCTCATTTACATAAGCTTTCAAGTCTGGAATCTAAAATACATTGTATTAAATTTTATTTTATATTTGGATCTCATTATGGTAATAATTATGCCTTACCTGTCATTAATAAAACATTTAAAGAAATTCTGTGCTAATATATTTTTGGAGTTTACATGAAATAGATAAGGTCTACTTACAAAAATTTCCCCCTTACATTTTATATAAACGCTGTGATTTGCAAAGTTGTTCATGATGATTTGTTATAGGCAACTCAATATTCCAACACCAACCCCATCACCATTGTCACCTTCCCTCAACTATTGTCTCCAGTTTTCCTAACTACCCCACAAGCCTGTTTTCATAATAAGTCTATACTAATATAGTGCCTGTTATCAATAAATTACTAATAGAATGATCAAAAATATTTCCTTAGAAGAAAATTAGTGTAAATTGCTGTATCTCACCATGAAGACATTCGTCCTTGTATGAGGGATTGCTAAGAGGTTGTACAGCTTAAACCTTTTGTGTTACTGTTTGGTTAGTTGAGACTGGTTGCCTTCTCTGTTATATCCTATCCAATCTGGTGTGCTTCTACTGGTTGATCACTGTTGTAAAGTTTGAAAATGTTGCATGGCCCAGCACTATTTCCTGTAAGATTATTTTCCCCCATTCATTTGTCTTGATATCCTTGTCACAAAATTAATTAACCATAGCAGTTAGGCAAGAAAAAGATATTAAGAGCATCCAGATAGGAAAGGAACAAATCAAGCTCTCACTATTCACAGATGATATGATACTATACTTAGAGAACCCCAAAGCATCTATCAAGAACCTCTAGGAACAATAGACCTGTATAGTAAAGTCACAGGCTATAAAATCAATACTTGAAAGTCCATGGCTTTCTTATACACAAATAAGGAGAGAAGAAAGTGACATGAAAAAAGCAATCCCATTCACAATCATGCCTCAGAAAATCAAGTACCTCGGAAAAGCTTAACTAAGGAGGTAAAGGACCTGTACAAAGGAAACTACAAAAAACTACATTACTTCACAAAATAAAAGAGGACACAAGGAAATAGAAACATATCCTCTGCTCATGGATTGGGAGAACTAACATAGTCAAAATGGCAATACTTCCCAAAGCATTATACATATTCAATATGATCCCTATAAGGATATCCTTGAAGTTCTTCAAAGAAGTGGATCAAACACTCCTGAAATTTATATGTAACAACAAACCCCCATGAATAGCTAAAGCAATTTTTGGGAAAGAGAAGATGGGAGGCATCACCTTCCCCAACCTTAAACTCTAATGCAAAGTGGTAATAATTAAAACAGCATGGTACTGGAACAAAGGCAGAGCCACAGACCAATGGAACAGGGTTGAATATCCTGACACATACCCTCAAATATATGATCATCTAATCTTTGATAAGGGAGCAAGAAATTCGAAGTGGAGCAAGGAAAGCCTCTTTAACAAATGGTGTTGGCAAAACTGGACAGCTACATACAAAAAAAAAAAAAGGGCTCAGACCTCTACTTAACACGATGTACAAATCTCAGATCAAAATGGATTAAAGACCTCAACATCAGACCAGAATCCATTAGGTACATAGAAGACAAGGTCAGAAAAACCTCTATGATATTGAAGCTAAAAGTATTTTCTTTTTTTAAAAAAGTTAAAAAAATTTATTGAATCTCTGTTAGATAGTTACAAGCTTTCATGTTTGGGTTGCAATCTCACAATGATCAAACACCCATACCTCCACCAGTTCACATTCCCCACCACCAATATCCCCATTACATATCCCCTTTCCCACCCTCCCCCTGTCTCCGTGGCAGACAATATTCCTCATACTCTCTCTCTACTTTGGGGCATTATAGCTTGCAACACAGACACTGAGAGGTCATCATGTTTGGTCCATTATCTACTTTTGGCATGCATTTCCCATCCCAACTGGTTCCTCGAGCCATCATTTTCTTAGTGATCCCTTCTCTATTCCATCTGCCTTTTCCCCTCTGCTCATGAAGCAGTCTTCCAGCTATGGGGAAATCCCCCTGGTCCTTGTATCTACTGTCCTTGGGTATCAGCCTCATGTGATGTTGTTTTATACTCCACAAGTGAGCACAGTGTCTCTATGTCTGTCCCTCTCTTTCTGACTCATTTTACTTAGCATGATACTCTCCATGTTTATCCATTTATAAGAAACTTTCATGACTTCATCTCTCCTAACAGCTGCATAGTATTCCATTGTGTAGATGTACCAAAGTTTCTTTGAACAGTCATCTGTTTTAGGGCACTCGGGTTGTTTCCATATTTTGGCTATTATGAACAGTGCTGCAAAGAATTTATAGGTGTAGATGTCATTTCTACTGTGCTTTCTTGCATCCTAGGAATATATTCCCAGAAGTGGTATTGCAGGGTCATATGGAAGCTCAATTTCTAGTTTTTGAAGGACTGTCCATATTGTTTTCCAGAAAGGCTGGACCAGTCGGCATTCCGACCAACAGTGAAGGAGCGTCTCTTTTCCCCCACATCCACGCCAGCACTGGTTGCTTTTGTTCTTTTGGATGTATGCCAGTCTCTGTGATGTGAGATGATATCTCATTGTTGTTTTGATTTGGATCTCTCTAATGACTAGGGACGTGGAGCATTTTTTCATGTGCCTTTTGACCATTTGTATTTCTTTCTTTTTTTTTTTTTTTGCTTTTTGGGTCACACCTGGCAATGCACAGGGGTTACTCCTGGCTCTGCACTCAGGAATTACTCCTGGCGGTGCTCAGGGGACCATATAGGATGCTGGGAATCAAACCCGGGTCAGCCGTGTGCAAGGAAAATGCCCTACCTGCTGTGCTATTGCTCCATCCTCTCTATTTATTTTTTGAGAAAACTTCTGTTCATTTCTTCTCCCATTTTTTGATGGGGTTGGAGGTCTTTTTCTTATACAATTCTACTAGTGTCTTGTATATCCTTGATATTAATCCCTTATCAGATGGGTATTGGGTAAATAATCTTTCCCATTCTGTGGGCTCTTTCTGTATTTTGGTCACTGTTTCTTTTGAAGTGCAGAAGCTTCTTAGTTTGATGTAGTCCATTTGTTTATGTTCGCTTCCATTGCATAGTCAGTGCTATTTCATTCTTAAAGATGCTTTTAGCTTCAATGTCATGGAGAGTTCTGCCTACATTTTGTTCTATGAACCTTATATAATCATATCTGATATCGAGGTCTTTAATACACTTTGATCTGACTTTTGTGCCTGGCATTAGACAGAGGTCAGAGTTCATTTTTTTGCAGGTAGCTATCCAGTTTTCCCAGCACCACTCGTTGAAGAGGCTTTCCTTGTTCTACTTTGCATTTCTTGCTCCTTTGTCAAAGATTAAGTGGTCATATATTTGGGGGGTCTGTGACAGGATATTCAACTCTGTTCCATTGGTCTGCAGGTCTGTTTTTATCAGGAGTAGCTCCTGATCATGTTGGTGGTATTTGGCGCAGGTGTTTGACCTGGCATGTACTCTCCGTGATAGGGTCCTGCTCTGCCAGCTGCTCAACAGCCTTTGGGTGCACTCCATCAACCTAAAGGAGATCAACCTGAGGCCACAGATGTCCTAGGTGCTGCCCAGAGACACAGGCAGGTGCATGTTTGTCAGTGTGCAGATCGTTACAACATGCCAGTCGACCAAAAGCTTACATTTGGTAGACTGGGAACACCTGTAAAAAAGATTAGAGGCCATCCCAAAAGCCTCTGTCCCTCTTGGAGAGCCTGGTAAGCTACTGAGAGTAACTTGCCTGCATGGCAGAAACTGGCAAGCTACCCATGGCATACTTGATATGCCAAAAACAGTAACATTGGTGGTCCTCATTCCCCTGATCCTGACAGAGCCCCCAGTACGCCATTGGGCTAAACTAGCACGCAACAGGAATGAATGGAGACGTTTCTGGCACCCACTCAAGCAAATTGATGAACAACGGGATGACAGTGATATAGGGATACAGTGATTGTTAATTTTATTCCATCAATATCATCTATATATCTTTTATGCCAGTAGCATACTATTAGTTTTTGTTTTGTATTATATCAGGGACTCAGTTGATAAATACGTGTTTCAAATTATATTTCTGATGGACTTATTGTTTTATTTTTGAAAAATGTCTAATTATATCTCTAGTAACTTTTTTGTTTAAGAATCTATTCTCATTGATACCAGAATAGCAATTCCAACTCTTTTGTGATTGTTTTTTGAATCATGTATCTTTCCATTCTTCCACTTTTAGCCTACTATAACTTTGAGTCCACATTGTATCTCCTTTAAGCAAAGAGTTGGGCCTTGTTTACTTTTACCTTCAATCTGAAAAACTCTGACTTTGATTGAGTTGTCTAATTCATTTGTATTTAATAATTTTATTCATATAGTTAGATTTATATCTTACATTTTATTTTTTGTTTTACACTTCTTTTGTTAATCTATTCTTTTCATCTGCTGTTGATTTCTTCACATTAAATGAATAGTTTTGAGTATAATATTTTATTGCCTTTAGTGAACTTTCTCAATTATGGCATATTTTTTAGTATGTTCTGTTAAAATAGATAAAGAATTTCCTTATGTGTGGAAAAATAGCGCTGGCAGGGACTTTTGATTATTGTAGGAACTTTGTTGAGAGTAGAGTTGTACAAGCTTGAGCTGCTATAAGGTAATTAAAGTTTCTTCAAGTAATAAATTAATTTCATGTCATAGCAAGTAAGGAGTCTCCTTAGCAAGTTACAATCTATCCAAAAGAGTGGCACAGAGACAGCACAAAAATAATTACTAGATTAGTAATTAGGAAGAAATGTTTTTGTGTGTGTGTGTCTTGAACTTTGGAAATTTCTGGTCACCTTGAGTAAGGAGATTTTGTCAAGGTCACTCCATCTGAATAGAAAAGTTTTTCCATGATTGAATCTGATATTGATCTACTGATGGCTATTTACACAGGACTTTTCCCTTTATGGAACTCATCCAATCATGATTGCTACCCACATTTTTTACCTCAGGGAAAGAACATATACTTAATGGCTTCAGAGTAATCACAAGGCAATTTACTTCAGTTTGTAGGTATTTTTCTCTTTAGTTTAAGAAACAATTCTAGGCACATTCTTATCCTGTTTTCCAGAGCTACGCAGCTGCTAAACTTTAAATGTTAAAGTTTTGTCATGGTGCTCTCTAAGCTCTAGAGAGTGGTTAAGAAAGCTTATTACTAAAAGACAGCATAGTTGATGATATAATTCATGAGTTTCAAAAACATAACTTCCATGACTGCTTCCTTTTTGCATATGCTATTCTCCCCTTATCCTTCCATCTCAAATTCAGCTTTGGTGTCCAACGTTTTCAAACAGAAAATCATTGTGCTCCTGTATCAACAAGTCATTTAAAGAAAACAATGCGATTTTGATTTTAAAATCAGAAAGTCAAGAAATAACAGTGAAAAGCCTTAGACAATATTATTCATTGCTGTTGAAAATATTTTTGGGGAAATGAGTCAATGTTATATAATTCCCTATTGGATATGAATAGGTAGGAAGAATCAGAAGAGGTTAAGATAGGTCATTTGTAAAACCAGGTGAAGAAGCCCGAGTTAAAATACAGTTCCTTGTCTCCTGATACTTACTTTCTCTATGTGTTGGTGGTTCACCTATGCTTGTTTTTCTGCCATTCTCTTTATTCGAAAAAGAAGGAAAATTACTTGTCATAAACTCAATTGACCATTGATATATGAGTGGTAAGTGTGTATGTAAAAAGTGAGGGTGAAACATTATTTCTCACTCAGGGAAGAAATCAAAATGTACATTATTCTTCTGACTTTTCAATCTGGTCATTGCTCAGATCTCTTCGTGTCACTTAACCATGATCTTTTATATGTGAGATGTAGCACATCATAAAAGTAATGTCAGGAATTCTTTATTATAATCTATCAAGGAACCTACAGGTTATGCTTGTCAATATGATCAGGGTCTTTCCAATCTTAACTTTTTGTGGTCTTCCAAATCCCAATACACTTTTTGAAAAGTCATTTTATTAAAAACATTGATTGTAGGATTCTCTATATTTTAAGATACATCATCAACTTGAGAACCTAAATTATAATAATCAAGGTGAAAGTTTTCTATATCAAATGCCAAATGGCAGAAGAATCCCAATTTTAGAAATATTAAAATGAACAGTGCATCTTAGAACCAAAGAACGAGGTTTCTGTGTTCAAGTGTCCAAAAATTGTCTTACATTTTTTCTTTTGTAATGAAATTTTCTCTCCTGAAGTGGGATCTTTCTCTAAACACCTCCTAAGATGAGGATATAAAGAGTCATGATTCTTTGGCTACCTGTGCTGGTGGTTTCATCTCAAGATTTGACACTTTCTGGGCATCCATAGTATGCACCATGTTGTGATTATGTTATTCCTGCATTAGTAAATATATTTTAATCCTGAAACCAGAGCCGACCAAGTTCAAAATTAAGGCATGAAAGGATAAATGAGAGGACAAAAGCCCTAAATGCTTGATTTAAACTTACAATTAATGAAATATTCATTTAAGCAATAAGAAGAGCTTTTCCACTTTACCTGTTTCTATTTGATGTATTTTCAACGAGAGAGAATTTTTTCTCAATTTAAAGATTAAATAAATCTTTAAACAGATATACGCATGACTAAAAATGAAGCAAGACTTTTTGTCGTGGGAGGTTGACATAGACTACAAAACCTATGGCGTCTCTGACTTCTGGAGGTAACTTCAAAAATCTTTTTATTTTTTGTTTTTTGTATTTTTAAGGAAAACAGCTGATTTTTGTTATGTTCTCATTGGATCATATTGCTCAACTTCATTGGCTTGCTTCTGATTGTGTTGTTTGGTTTTGTTGCAGAAACTGAAAATAAAATCTAAGCCATGTGTTTGGTGAGAACAGTAGGATGTGGGGAAAACTACTTGGCATTTCTAAATATCAGACACTGTAGCACTGTGTTCATCGATTTGCTTGAGCGGGCACCAGTAACGTCTCCATTGTGGGACTTGTTACTGTTTTTGGCATATTGAATATGCCACGGGTAGCTTGCCAGGCTCTGCCATGCGGGCGAGATACTCTCGGTAGCTTGCCGGGCTCTCTGAGAGGGATGGACAAATCCAACCCGGGTTGGCCGTGTGTAAGGCAAATGCCCTACCCGATGTGCTATCGCTCCAGTCCAAATATCTGACACATTGGATATTCTGTGTGTTTTTGATTAATATTCTGTGTGTTTTTGATTAAAGCTCTTATTATTTGGTCTTCTGGAGCACATCTAATGTGGTTCCTACATGAAGAATATGCATTCCCCCCCCCCCTTATTTTACCATACTTCCCTCCAAATGTATTTCCACATTTTGGACACCAAACACAGGACAATGTAACATGAAAAAATTGTCTGTAATTCGGATGCTTCCTTCTTGTCTTACCTGAACATTAATGGTCTCTGATAAAATCGAGTTTCCACAATAAATTTTTTTCCTGGCACTAAATAGAGTTTATTAAATAAACTTTTGTTGATATTAAATAACATTGTGTGTGTGGAGAAGTAGAGCCTCTTTCAAACCCTATTTCTTTTTCTTTTCTGAGTTGCAGAGGATTGAACTTAGGGCTCCATAAATGAAATAACTACATTACCACTGAGCCAGGGACCTAATTCAAGTCATATTTCTTATGTTTTACCTTATACTTCTAAGAGTTGTTTCTATTGTTCTCTGGTTATCTATTAACCCTGTAGCTTGATATATTTTTTTGCTAAAATAAAACCTATTTTTCTGGTAAATTTTTTCAGTACTAACCGTTATGCATTAATTCTATGCATGAATGTATTAAATCAATTTCTTTATCTGAGTTATGTCCTAAGATTTTGAAATCACTTAAAAATATTCTAGAGGCCAGCCTGAATCAAAAATTTTCCCTAAAAATTTCACCAATTTCTTTTGGTCATGATGCTATCTCTCTGCTTTAAATTTGCCAGCATTTATTATTTTTATCTCACATTTGACATTTAATCATATGTTGGTTTTGTTGTTTTCCAGTTGTTTTACATATTTGTTCTGCATCTTCAGTGACCTTTAAAACTCTCAGAGAGAGAATAATATTATATATTGCTTTTATAAACCTAATAATACTTAATATACATTTGACAAATGAAAATATTCTAGTAATGGTTAACAGTTAAACAGCTTTTCCTTCAGATTTTGATTTTACAGTAATGTTATTGAAATTGTCTAACCACTGGTATGGAAAGAATCAATCTGAGAAAAGTTTACATACCAATTTGCCAGTATTACTATAGTGTTATGTTTCATTAAATAATATCAAAAACTGGGTGTGCATTGATTAGGGTAGACACAAACTATTCAAAAGACAAATGATGTTCCCTGAAAATGATATCAACATTAATATTGCACCTGATCATCCTAATATCTATATAGACAGGCCATAATTTATAATAAATTATGGTTCTTGCCTAATTAGCTGTTGTCAGAAGCAATTAAAAGATTTTTATTGTGCCGGTATAGCAAACATATTTGTAAAATCATTAGTGATGATGATGTCTGCATTTTTAGAAAATCAATGAGAAAAAACCCTTAATTAAAACTACTGATTTAGAAAAGCAAGCATATAATAATGAAACAGAATATGTAAAAGCAATCTAGAACCAAAAGTTAAGTCTATTTTCTAAAATATTTAGAAATTTATCATTAGATTACTTTTATTGATGGGAAATCCATGCTTTTCTTTTTTAATTGAAGAAATGACAGATTTTAAGTTTAAATTTATAATATAATATTTATTATATTAATACCTATGGCTATGTTAGTATCCATTAGTGCAAATACTGTGTTGTAATTATTAAGTTTGTCTTTATATATTTTAGAACATAAAGGAGGAAACTCAATGAGAATGTGGTTGACTCATTTTTTTTAATACCAGCTACTTAGAAAAGTAAAGTGTAAAGGAAAGCTTGATAATTTTCCAGCTCTGCTCTTGCCTCTGGGCACAATCATGTGAAGATTGGTTTGGGAAGAAAAGGTTACTGCAGACTTCAATAGCTGATGAGATTTGAAACTTTCCGCTTAGCTTCTTCGTATGGTCAGGAAGTGAGACTTCTTTGTCTTGGTGAGGAAATGTGTTTTTGAAGCATGAGAGGTAAAATTTCAAGTGATGAAGAGACACCTCTTTCTTACCTTGGTTTCTCAAAGAAAAACTTTAGGTGTTTACAATTTCTCATTTGTGCTTTGGAATATTTGTTTATCCTAATTAGAGTTCAAGGTGGTCTTGACTATTTCTGTCACTTAAGATAGACAAGCTCCTTAGCAGTAACTATTACCATCACTCTAATTTTTCCCTTATGTATTAGAAATGAACTTAAGTTTTTGTTTGTCTCTCCCCACTCTATACTACTTTTATTCTCTCTGTTTTTGTTTTCAAGTTTTTTTTCGGGGGGAGATGGAGTGGGGGGGCACGTCTGCCAGTGCTCAGGACTCAGTTCTGGCTCTGAACTCAGGTATCACTTCTGGAAAGGCTTGGGGGACCATACTCGGTGCCAGGGAGCCATTTAAGTCCATATGTAAGAGAATGCAAGCAAGTATGTTAAAACCAAGCAAATGTGTGCTACGTTTGGTATGTAAGTGGGCTCGAGTGTAAAAAGTCATGGCTTTGAATAAAGAGAATTGGGTTAGGAGTCAAAAACTGCCGTGGCTTCTGATTTCCATATCATATAGGGTGACCAATTTATGGTTTTCACAGGACTTTCCCAGTTCTGACATTGGGAACTCCCTTCTTTTTCCCTTGTTCTTTCCTCCTGGTTTTTCTAGTCCCTGGAAAACTGAGATGATTGATCTTTATTAGGCATATGATCTTAAATCTGACACAAATCTTCAGGGTTCAGTTTTCTCCGTGAAAAATGAAGAGCATGGATTTGATGGCTAAGGATCTTTAGAGGTCCAGCAATTTTATCTGAAGTCATTTTCTTTACCTTCACTGTAGATATTCATAAAGGGCTTGGAGATTAACGTTCTCTTTCTCTTTGTATTGTTTTATTTATACTGTTAAATTTGGGAAAACTTAATCTCATTTACCATGGCAAACATAACTTTCACAAATTGTTGGCAATCAAGATATGGAATTACATTTACATGCTTATAGAAAAGATAATGAGTTTATAGAAAACATGATTGCTTACTATAATCTAGGTAAGGTAATGATGTAAACTTCACAACTGCCTACATAGTTTGAAATAAAATATTAGGAGGAAGAGAAGAGGAGTTAAATGGGAAAATTTTCAGATGGATATAAAAAAGAGAGGATTTTAATGTTTGGTATTAAGATGGGATTTTGATAAAAGATATAATTAGGATACAAAATGCGTCAATTTTTTTATTTTTTAAAATTAATTTATTTCTTAATTCGTGAATCACCATGAGGGTATAGTTACAGATTTATACATTTTCATGCTCGTGTTTCCCTCATACAATGTTCGAGAACCCATCCCTTTACCAGTGCCCTTTCTCCACCACCAATAAACCCAGTATCCCTCCCACCCCCCAATCCCATCTCCCCCCATCCCACCCTGCCTCTGTGGCAGAGTATTCCCTTTTGTTTTCTCTCTCGAATTGGGTGTTGTGGTTTGCAATAGGAGTGTTGAGTGGCCATCGTGTTCAGTCTCTAGCCTACTTTCAGCACGCATCTCCCTTCCCCCGTGTGGCCTCCAACCACATTTTACTTTGTGTTCCCTGCATCACATTTTTAATAGCTTAAAGAATGTGCTTTAATACAGTTCAGTATTTTAAAATCTACTCACAGATATATACGACATTTTCACTGGTCCATTTCAAAACCTTCTATCTCCTTAAAAAAAAATCATAACTTTTTAAAAGCCACCCCCTTTCTCCTAACCATGCATTTTTCAGCCATAAATAACCATGAATCTGCTTTTTTTGTATCAATTTACTAGTCTAGATTGCTTTTATATAGGTGGATCCATATAATGAATTTTTGTCTTTTGTGATGATCTTCTGCCATTTAGCAGAACTTTGGAGGTGAGGGACCTCACAAGGAGTGGAGAGAACCAGGGTTTTCTCAGGTATTTTTGACCAGCCACAATGAATGGGTCAGTGCTTTTGGGAGTCTGCAGTGCTGGAGGCTGGGAGGGGGGGTGGGACTGGCAGTGGGGAGAAGCCATGCACCCTTGACCACTGAGCTATCTTCTCATATCTATCCCAAAGTTTCCAAGATTATTATTTCAGGATGAAGCATGTTTTAGTGCTTGCATTATACAAGGGAGATTCATTTTAGGATCCCTAAGTACAGATAAGTAAGCAAATAAAAGCAATAATATTTACATATTTAGTACACATTCAGCATCAAAAACTGAATTACATTGAAGGTATTCTGGATCTGTGTTTTTTCTGAAAAACTTTTGTGTTGTCTAATGTAAAATGACATTGATTTGTCTTTTCTGCCTTGCCACAGGGAGCTTAGGTTTAGTTGGGTTACTCCCATCACAGAGCTCCCATTCTTCTGTGTTTATTTGTGACTTCTTTCTTTGTGCTCTGTTGACTTGTAAATATTGTTTCCCTCTTCTCCTTAAGTCCTTTTCATAGTTTATTCTGAGCAATGTCCTTTTTGTATGAGAACAGGAAGACAGTAAATGCTATACTTTTGTAACATGAGAGTTAATTGACTCCAAATTATATTTTCCTCCTGGGCATCTGTTATCTCAACTTAAACCTCAGTTGCCCTAACTTCCTAGCACCTCCAACCCTCCAAAGCAGGGTCCCAACTAGGAACTGGCTGGACCCAGGGCAAGCAGTGAGCTATGTGCTACCTTGGCATTGAGATGGGCCTGGCCTAAATGCCATTCATAATCAGCAATAGAAAACAAATTGTCTAATGTTGCCTTTTCAGCAGATTTGAGTGTTGGGGTAAAATCCCAAATAATAATGGGTTTGGTATCGAAATATTGAATGTAATCAAAGTAGAGAGAGACTAACGTGGAAATCGTCTGCCACACAGGTAGGGGAAGGGTGTGGGATGGGGTTACTTGGGTTTTTGGTGGTGGAAAATGTGCACTGGTGAAGGGTTGGGTGTTTCATCATTGTATGACTGAGACTTAAACCAAAAGCTTTGTAACTGCTCTCACGGTGTTTCAATATATATGCTTTAAATAAAAAATAATAATAATAAAATAAAAATGAAATGCTATAATGCTTAATTATAAGTTAAGAGCTTGGTCATGGACAAATGCTGTCATGATCCAAAAAAGTAATAACTAGATTCGGACTCTGCTAGGGTTAGGAATGATTAATCTGGCCTGAGCACTGTAGTTGAGTCTGTGGCAAGATGCTCCCAGGAGAGTCTCAATGTATCGCTTACTGTGTCCATATAAAAATAACAAGTATTACGATGTTAATTAAGTTATTGGACTAAGGAGAAGAGGAACACCAGCCCCTAGGTGGTGTTTCCACCCTTGAACCTGATGGATAGTCAGGAAGGGCTTTCTTATGTTGATTTTGCTACCTGACTGGTGTAGCCTCAAGCCCCAGTGAGGGAGAGTAGGAGGAGATGAGAGAGAGAGCAGGGAAACTGGATGGAGCGTGGAGAGACTAGTGAGAGGGACAGAGGGAGAAGAAAGTAGAAGAACACACGAGTAGGCACGTTGAGAGAGAGAGAGAGCCCAAGCTATGAGATGGAGTGTGGAGAGATGAGCAGGAGAGACAGGAGGAGATGGGAATGAGGGGCAGTGTGAGACTAGAATGGGGGGCTCAGAGATACTGGAACAGGCGCATGGGAAGAATGGAATAAACGGCAACTGATCAACCAACCAGCTTGGCCCTTGTTTCCCCTCTGTCTGCCCCATGACTCAGGCCGCCCCCAGGTGGGCAAGCAGCCTGAGACTGACCCCCCCCCCAACTCGGGCAGCGAGGGGGAGAGCTATCAGGGCCTCCCCTGGCCTCCTGGAGATTATACAGTCTAAGGTCAAGAAAGTCAATAAGATTTAATTTTGTGTCTTCAAGGTTTGGTACTCTTTGCTTCTATCTCTACATCTAACATCCACTTGCATTTGACTTTTGTGCATGGTGTAAAGAATTTCATTGTTTTACATGTGGATCCATAGGCAGGTGAACTAATGTATGCGTAATGGAGGAATACAAACTCTGATATATGGAACTATGCTTTTTTTTTTGTGGAGGGGGAGGGTGGGCATCCTCAGCCATGCTCAGGTGATATATAGCCTGCAGTGTAGGACAGATAGTTTACTGCTGGGTTCAAGAAATGTAGTGCAAACTGGGTAGACCTGGAGGCATTGAAGACCACAGGTTTCTGGGGAGACAGTATGTAGTGATTATTTTAGCTCTAACCATGTCTCTACATCTTAAATTAGAGCATCTTTTCATTTAGGCTACTCATGACTTATGTTTTAAGAACACATTTGCAAATATAGCCATCATGATAATATTAATCCAAAATGCATCTATTTACTTAGGATTTTACACATATTGACATGGATTTCTTCTCACAGTGATGAATTGGAAATAAAGGGGTTTCTATTATTAAAGAGTCAGTGGATGATAGAGTATGGTTCTTACTTAGATCTGAAGGAGGGAAATATTAGATATGTTAACTGATATTGCAAATAATTACCAAAAGGTTACCCCCCCATTTTTTTTTTTTTTGCTTTTTGGGTCATACTCAGCAATGCACAGGGCCTACCTCCTAGCTTTGCACTCAGGAATTACTCCTGGAGGTGCTCAGGGGACCATATGGAATGCTGGGAATCAAACCTGGGTTGGCCGCGTGCAAGGCAAACCCCTGCCTGCTGTGTTATTGCTCCAGCCCCCCCCCCAAACTTCTGTAAATGGAAATTCTTAAAAACTTAGACATTATTTTATTCATTTTCTTCTCTTACCTATAGGAACAAAATATAGCGAAATGAAGCCTATGCTTTGCATCTGGAATTAGAACACTTTGGTTATTCCCTTTTGTAACTATGTTAATTTTAAAAAAGGTACTCTGTGTGTGTGTGTATGTGTGTGTGTGTGTGTGTGTGTGTGCGTGGCTTACCAGGCGGTATTTAGGGTATACTCCTGACTGTTTTCAGGGATCACTTCTGGTGGTACTGAAGCGACCATGTGCAGCACTGGAGATTGAATGCATGTGAGGCTAGTGACTTTATCCTTGCTCTCTGGCCCTTGTGAGTTCTTGAGTTCTTCATATATATCTATATATGTATATATGTTTAATATTATCCTTTTGTTAGAGTATGATGTGTGAATATTTTATAATGCATTTCAGATAGTACAGATGTTACTGAGGAAGTCAACAACACTGAAGAAAGTGAAGTGCGATGCTCTCTGCCCAGATGAACTCCGGAGCAGCCGAGCACAAAACGGCCCCTCTGCTCCTTAAAGACTATGATCCGGAAGATCTACTAACCCATTTTGGCACCCAGCTGCTTCTTATGTCTCTGTGGATTTTTCTCTTCTGGAAATTTTAGATGAATAGGATAGCACCCGCGCGGCTGCTGTGGCCGAGCAAGCTCATATAATCTTCATTCTCAGCAATGGAAAACAAATCATCAAATGATGCCTTTTCAGCAGGTTTGATTGTTGGGGGAAATTCCAAATAATAATAGTGAGTTCTCTGTTGAAATATTAAATATATTCAAAGTATAGAGAGAATAAAGTGAAGATCATTAGTCACTCAGTGGGGGGGGGTGGGTGTGGGAGGAGGATACATTGGGGTTCTTGGTGGTGGAACATGTGCACTGGTGAAGGGATGGGGGTTTGATCATTATGTGACAGACTTAAACCTGAAAGCTTTGTAACCTTTTTCACGGTGATTCAATAAAATAAAAATCTAAAAAAAAAGTGAAGTACATACTATAAAAGCAGTCAAATGGAGGCATATTTTAATCATAATGTTTTAAGCTCCCTTGCAGATAGAATCTATTCTACTACTTTATGTAGTCTCTTTGAACCCCAAAGGTTAAGGCAGACTCTCTTTCTTCGTGGATCAGAACTGGGTAAACTGATATTGGTAACTAAGGCTATTGACCAAAGAAACAGATTTGTTTTTTGGCTGGTTAGTGGTTATTGTATTCTGTGTAGACTATAGATGTAGAGATTACATAACTGAAAATGCAAACATAAGAATAATATTTATATTTTATGTCTAATATTTGACTCTAATAATTATATCTCTGTAAATAGGCAGGGTTGGACATGAAGTACTTGGAATCTGGTGGGAGGTGGCTGTGGTAACAATTACTTTGTTATTGTGTTAGCTTTGACATCTCTGCCTAGCCCTGCCCTGCAGTCTTCCTTGTTATGATACCTTTATGTTTCAGGAATCTCCTAGGTGATAGAAAATATGTCTGGGTGAAAACTGAGGAAGCAGGCTTCCCCCACACCTTCAACTTTTCCAAAACCTAGCTTGGAACATTTGCCTTCTGGCAGGAGGTGGTGTGGTTGGAAATATGGGGAGAATGCTAACGACATTATTTTTTTTTGGACCACATCCGGCCAGTGCTCACAGTGGCACTAAAATTGAAATAGTCCTGACTCTGAGCTCAGGGGTCACGTCGGACAGGTTTGGGGGGCCGTATGGAGTGTGGGGAATCAAACCTGGGTCAATATTGTCCAAGGCTAATGAGGAAAAAGAAAATTATTTCTTTCTTGTCCATAATTTCATTTCTGTCTCAAAGATTTTATTTTCTCATGTATCCCTGTGTCTGTTTACCAATTTTATGTTATTGAAATGAAGAGAACTTAAAAGTTCATAAAGCTTTGAAAATGTAGATCAACTAATGATCTAAATCATGTAATTTGGGAGTGGTGATGAAGAGGAACCACACCTGGTGGTGCTCAGGACTTATTCATACCTCTCCACTATAACTAATTACCATTTACTGGTGATAGAGTTAGTGATACCCAACTTAATTTTAAAAACTAAGATGTTTTCCTTCCTTATGGAAAAACACACATTTGTTAATTAGTGAGATGATTTTTTTTTTAGTTCCATATTGTTCTGTTCCAAATTCTTTGGACAATTTCTGGATTCTCCCTTCCTTGCTGCCATGGACTTGTTGACTTCAACTGAATTTCAACCTCTTGCATCTAAGATTAAACGGTGGTTTGAGTTTTGATGGCATGGTTCCATTCCAGTAGACATCATAGTTTTGCTTAGGGTTAAGTTTGCTAATATTTTTCTTTGTCTACAGGAAAAGGTAGTGTCAGGAGAAACTTGAACTCCAGCTGTGTTACATGGAGTACCTTACTGGTGCTCTTGCAACCCTACCTAGTATCTGTAGTGAACCCAGCAACTCCAGGAATGTGGTTTGTTGTGGAGATCAGAGAGCAAAAAGCATGCTCTCCAGTTCTCATGTACTCACCACTTACCTTTCTGAGTATTTCTAAGTTCATTTAAATTTTACCCCATTGAAATACTCACCATTGAACGATAGCACGGGGGTAGGGTGTTTGCCTTGCATGTGGCTGACCTGGGTTCAATTCCTTCCTCCCTCTCGGAGAGCCCAGCAGGCTACCGAGAATATCCTGCCCACACAGCAGAGCCTGGCAAGCTCTCCATGGCATATTCGATATGCCAAAAACAGTAACAAAAAGTCTCACAATGGAGAATGTTACTGGTGCCCGCTTGAGCAAATTGATGAACAATGGGACAACAGTGCTACAGTGCAGAACATTCCTAAACTTAGATTCATGCTGTACTCTGCTTAAGGATATAGGACATCATTATTCTAGTACATAGTATTATTGAGACTAAATATGAAAGTGTCATTGTTAGACTAGCCAACAGGAAGGACTAAAGTCATAATTCTTTCAGCTTTCCCCATGATGTTACCAGTTGATGATGTGAAAAAGCAGAGGTGGTTCTGTGCTAATTTTTTTTTCTTTTTGGATCATACCCGGCGATGCACAGGGATTACTCCTGGCTCTGCAGTCAGGAATTACCCCTGGTGGTGCTCAGGGGACCATATGGGATGCTGGGAATCAAACCCGGGTCTGCCGTGTGCAAGGCAAATGCCCTACCTGCTGTGCTATTGCTCCAGCCCCTGTGCTAATTTTTCTTGAAAATACTTTCAAGCCAAGACAGTCCTTTAGGCAGAAAGGAGAATTTCCAGGTAAGAAAGACTACCTATGATTATTTCTCTAGACATACTATGGGAGCACAAATAAATAGAAAACAATTTATTGCAGTGAATTTCAAAGGAATCTAATTAGAATATTCTCACAGAATTATTCCAGAGGAAATATGCAGAAGGATGAGATGCTTTCTTAGGTGTCAGGAGGGATTGAAAGAATATATTCAAGCTGTGTTTAACAGCCTTTCAAGAATTAGAAGTCAACTACATTGGTGCTGGAGAGCTAGTTCAGCAGGTATTCACTTGCCTGACATTTGGCCAATCTATCCCTGGCAGATCATATGGTCCCCAAGCAATAGCAATAGCAATTCCTGAGTGCAGAGACAGGAGTAAGCCCTGAATATCACTGGGTATAATCCGTAAACAGTAGGAAATTGACCAAATCGATGATAATATTTTGAATTTTATCATTTTTGCATTTATTAGGTTAAATAAAAATATTTTAAGGACAATTTCACTTGTTTCTTTTTACTGGTACTTATAGTTCACATTCTGAATCATATTTCTATTGGGTAGGATTAATTTAGGTATTGCAGGGACTCTGCACCAGGCTGTTTTCACTCGGAGTGCCCCAGTAGGGGGGCGGGTGAGAACCCTCCCCACCCCAAGGGACTCAGCCTTGGCAGCCTATCTCCACTACCCAACCGCCGCCATGCTCCAGGCTGCTTTTTGGACTGCACGGCCATGAAGCAGCCATATGACACATTATAAGACACTTTCTACCCATTTTCCATAATTGCTACACCATATTTGATGGAGTTCAGACAGTAGGCAATAAATCATAGAGAGTAATATATATGTATATATGTATATATACATATATATGAGATATATATATGTATATATATATATATATGAGATCCCGGCAAGCTACTGAGAGTATCTCACCCACACTGGCAGAGCCTGGCAAGCTACTCATGGCATATTCAATATGCCAAAAACAGTAACAATAGGTATCATTCCCCTGCCCCTGAAAGAGCCTCCAATCATTGGGAAAGACGAATAAAGAGAGGCTGCTAAAATCTCAGGGCTGGGAGGAATAGAGACATTACTGGTTCCGCTTGAGTAAATCAATGAACACCGGGATGACAGTGACAGTGACTGCAGAATTATGCCTCCTAAGACAGGTCATTTAACTTTCTAGGTTTGGTACACATGTCCATGAAAGGGATGAAATAAATAAAGCTGGACAAACCAATTCTTCATACACCTTGGCTGTATCTGCCTATATTCTAAATTTGAATCCTTTATCTCGTTGGTACTTAAACATTGACAAACTATTTTCTAGGAACAAGTATTAGGTTTTTCTCATTCTGTCCTGCAGTGTCTAGCATGATTAATCCCACAGTCTTGGCTAATTTTAACTAACCTTTAAATATAAGTATTTACTTGTGGCAGGTAGAGAAGTATACCCCAATATCTAGGGAAACCCAGGAGTGGAGAGTATAGGATCAGAGTTACAGAATGAGTCAGGGTCTGGTCTAGGACTAGCATCCCCATGACTCATAGTCACATTCTAACTATTGGACAAGTCTCCTCTTGGGAAATACAGAGGCTTTTGATAGCTTTTTTTTTTTTTTTTTTTACTAGAGTGTCAACTCTTGCTGAATCAGTGTTTGTCATTCAAACTTGAAGTGATAAGAGGTAGATGGGCGGAGTGAAGTAGGTGGATATCAGCCCACAGTGATGTGCTGTCTATGTATGAGCTGGAGGGGACACATCACTGGATTGGCCCATGAAAGAGTGGAAGGAGAATACACTGGTGCTGTCTCTAGGGATACGTGAAGGAAATCCCACTGCAGAAGTGAAATTATTACTTCCTTCTTTTGACAATATTTTCCAAAATGAGAACACCATATTTAGAAAAATACTAAAAGTTGACCAAGTTTAGCTTTTATAAAACTAAATCTTGGCACAATTGAGTGGGAGTTACAAAAATTATTTTACTTACAAGGGCTTACAATGAAATCCCATTAGGTAATGAGTATAGATAGCTTCATATGAACATTTTCAAAGCACTCAATTATTCTTTGAGTTGAAAAAGGGTAGAAATGACAGAAATAGACATTTTGAATATAAAAATATGACCTGGAATTTAGCTTGAGATAGATAGTTGATAAGATGTCTAGACAAAGAATGAGGGTATGAATTGTTACAAATGTCGCCTTTACAGGGAGCAAGGTCCAGTATGTAAATTAAAAAAAGGTCATTATGAAAGTACAGACAAGGAGTACCATACTTTTAATACTCATATTATGTCAAAGATTATATATTGAAATATATATGTATACATGTGTGTGCATATATATATACACACATTATATATATGTATATATATATACATACATATATATAATGTGTGTGGAGGGTTGTGTTCAGGGCTTACTCCTGGCCCTGCACTCAGACATTACTCCTGGTGGGCTCAGGATGCCAGGGATCAAGCCTGGATCTGCTGCATGCAAGGAGAGCATCCTACCCATTGTACTCTCACTCTGGCCTGAAGGTTATATTCTTGTAATTCCATAAATGGATATTGTATTAAGCTAAAAAAATTCAAACTGAATTTCCTTAAATTGTTTTGGCATTTATATCAGTCACTTGACAAGCACATGCATGTTTTCAGTGCTTTAGATGTTTTAAATTATGTAATGCATCGATAGCCCTGGAACTTCAGAGTAAGTATATAGAAAAACTAGACTAACTAATTTCTCAGAAGAACACAATGAGGCCATGGAGATCGCTCAGTGGGCTCAGTGCATGGAAGTAGGAGGCTGGGATTATTTCCCTGGTACTGCCTGGACCCCTGCGCAGTGCCAGAACTCAGGCACAAGTACTGAGCTGGCAGTAGATTTTTGTTCACTTGTTTTTTGGGCCTCCCAAGTGATACTCAGGAGATTCAGGGGCAATCTGAGCAAATGCCCTAGTGGTTCAACACAAATGCCTGAGGACTTGCTGCTGCTCATATCCAAGAGAACTTTAAGATTGACCTTCCAGGAACACACCCAGCAGTGCTCAGTGGGCCTTGTGATGCCAGGAATTGAATCGGGATGGAAGAATGCAAAACTTGTACCTTAGCCCCTAGACTATGTTCCTGGCCCAATTTGTTTTCTTGCATCTAGGAGGATGTCTTATTTTAAAATCTCTTCTCCAGTGATCATGCATACACACATGTGCACATTCAGGCATGTGTGTATATATACGTGTGCACCCATGCAGGTGCATGCAAAGGCACACCTGTGCAAACACACACTCACACACACACTCACACAATATACCCTGTTCAAAATGGAATTTGAGCATTTTAGAGGAATAACCCATAATTTTAAAATCTTGTCTCAGTACTTGAGTATACTAAGTGTTCATGAAGCTTCTGAGAATATTGGGGAAGACCACTGAGTCAAAGTAAGTCTCCTTACTAGCTATGCAACTTACGGTGACTTATGTAAGTTAGTTAACTATTAATCTCCAAGTTTCTGATTTGTATCATGCAAATGTAAAATTCTCAACTCATAGTGATTTATTTTCGTTGTTTTTGTTGTTGTGGCTTTGTTTTTGGTTCACACCCCGTATTTCTTGGGGGATACTCCTGCCTCAGTGCTTGGGGATTGCTCCTCATCTTGCTAAGGGAATGATGTAGTACCACTTTTTAAACCTGGGTCATCCAAGTGTGCTTGTGCTCAGCCAATTGAACTTCACAAAAACCTTAACAAGTGACAGGATAATGAAAAGGAATTATAACTGTGATGTTAGATATCTTTGAGAATGCTTTGCTGTTTACAGCTGTTGGTTGGGTGCCACTATGGTAGATGTATACGTCTGACTGACTTCTTCTGGTCTTGTATTTTGTTTGTTCTCCCATTTTCTTAATCTTATTAGTCCCAGAGTTTTCTTTCTTTTCTTTATATCTCCCAGCAGTAAAATTTCCCCCACAGGCAATGATTGTTCTAACTTCCCTTTCCAAAACCAAGTTTAGTCTGAAAGGTCCCATTACGCTGATTTGGTTCCTGGTCATTATTTTTCAGATACCTTTTGCCTCTGGTACTTTCCAATGGGCACATTGAGAAGTCAAGCTTCTAAATCAGATCTGTGCAGAAGAAGCTTTTTATTTAATTTCCCAAACGCACTGTGACCTTTATGTGCATGCTCAAGGGCCACACATTCTCAATGTTTCTCAGAATGTCACTGAACACACATGTTGGATTTTCAGCACTGATTTGATGTTATGTGCATCCAAAGCATCTTAGGTAGACAAAGGCTGTGTTATTTTTTTAAAAAACTAATTGTGTCCTTTGGGAAGGCATTTCTAAAGTGCTTTTCCTTCTTTCTTTGAGAGAAAGTACAAAAAAGTACATTTTTTCCTTAATACAATTATTCTCTTAATAATTATTTCAGTTATTCCTGAGAATTGCCAAAAATTGAGTCACCAAAAGAAAACCTGAAGAACTTATTTATAGCTAACTGTTAAGGGTGTGACAGAGCTTAAGTAGCTGGATTCAAGGTATGCCAATTACCTAACATTTTAGAGATGAATGAAGAGTTCGAAGCCTCAGGTAATGAGAAAGGTTTACAAGGGGAAATCCCAAAAGAAGTTGGTTTAAAATTAAGGAGAGACTCAATGACTGGAGAGATATGATCAGATGGTATCTGTCCTTAAGGCACTGACATGAAGCAAGTGATCAAACAGCCTAACTTTCCTAAAATATCAGCCAGCTAGCACTCCTGCTAAGAATGTTACCAGAAATAAACATGATGATATTTGCCAGGGTCCATAATAGTGATCCTCAAAGGATACAAGCATAGAAATTATAAAGTATCCACAGGTCAGAGAGAGAGAGATTCTACGGGGAATATAAGAGAAAGATTTGTAGAAGGCCAAGATCATCACATCAGTCGGAAGTGATGATCCTAAAGACATTAGGATATTGAATTTAAAAGACATTTGAGTCTTAAGCTGGAGATGGAGGATTGTCATCAGGCCTAAATGAAAAGAAGGATTTAGGAGAATAAATCAAAAGGACATATGAGGTGGGAAGACTCAAGACCAGCTCATGTGTAGTGGCCAGTATTCCACTTGGTTAAAAATTATACATATATGTGTATATACTTACATCACTGCCTCACTCTCATCTCGTTTATTGATTTGTTCGAGTGGGCACCAGTAATGTCTCCATTGGTCCCTGTCTCTTGCTAGTGTAGCCTGATGATGTACTGGGGGTTCTTTCAGGATGAGGGAAATGAGGGCCGTCATTGTTACTGTTTTTGGCATATTGAGCATGCCATGGGTAGCTTGCCAGGCTCTATCTTTAGTTCTTTATACATAGACATGTTTGATATTATTTATGTATATATATTTAAAATTCCTAATGTTGGACAGATTAGAAGATTCTCTTATATGATCTTGACCCATTGAATTAAGATTTAGGTCCAGGACCTATAAGGAAAAATAAACTTGAGCAGGACATCTCCAACTTAGAGGTAAGACTGTATTTGCTACAATTCTCAGGAACAAGAGAACATGTTCACAATTCAGGGGCTTGCTTGCACTGAACTGTTTTGATATTGGGTGGCACCACATGTGTGGGCAGTCCGACATATGGTCTGTTAAGCCTGCCAGGAGTGAACCCAAATCAAAAACAATTTAAAACATCATGTAACTAATGTTGAGTTAATTCACTTAATAGTTTTGCTAATCAAATCACTTCACTTGTATCACTTGTCATCCCGTTATTCATTGATTTGCTCTAGCGGGCACCAGTAACATCTCCATTCGTCCCTGTCACGTGTTAGTATAGCCCAATGGCGTCTGCTCGCTCCAGGAACACGAAGAACCTCAAACCCTTCATTCAGGGTCTTGATGAAGAAGTCTGACCATCTCATAGGCGGGCCTCCATGCAGTCTTTTGACATCCCAGGGAATCCAGTTGGTAACAGCTCTAGTCCAGCAGTCATCTCTAAATTGCATTACATGTCCAGCCCATCTGATTTTTCGATGCCTTGGCAAATGAGACAGCATCCCTGATTCTTGATCATCGGTGGAGGTTGGAACTTCGGATTTCTTCTCTCATTTGACTGAAACGTGATATTCCAAGCATAGCTCTTTCAATTCCTCCTTGGGATACCCGAATAACGTTCTCATCCTGTTTTCATAGGGCCCAGGTCTCTGAGGTGTATGTTAGTGCAGGAAGAATGATGGAGTCAAAAAGATGTGCCCAGAGGCGGAGATTCTTTATCCTCCTAATGTTGCTGACCGTCTATCTTCACTCCCATTCCTTCCCATTCCAGTCATTGCATGATGTTGTTGAGGGTGACACTGAAGATTTTCGGTGAAATGGTGTTGCCTGGCTGAAACCCTCTCTTTATGTTGATGATCACTTATTTGTAGAATGGTGAGATCCTGGTGGTGAAGCCATAATACAGCTGACGGAGGATCCTGATATAATCAAAAGTGTCTAGTACAGTGTACTCATTTTGCATCAGTCTTACATATCAGAGAAGCAACATGTTCTTGAGAAATAATTAGTTCTGCCAATTTTGTATTTTATGGTTTTGAAACATAAAGAGCAATACAACTTTCAAAATTCGAAATGCTGGATTTTCTCGCTGTCTCCCAAAGTTTTGCTTTATTTGAGGTTTTCTTTTTCAGGAAAGATCCTTCACTTAGAGGTAGAGTGGAAATAGAATATTTAACTTAATCTACATAGGGAACAAACTAAAATAAACCACAATAGAAAAAGGAAATATTTATTGCTTGAGGCAGGAGCACATATCCAACATGTACATGCACACCCCATGTGTGTGCACAGACACACACTGCACTCACCACTCTGACCTCATGTCCCATACATGTACTTTAAAGAGCTCTACTTTTTGGAAGAAGTCTCTGAGCTTCCACATTGCTATTCTTTTTTGTCATATGCTAAGTGGATAATGACAAGAATTGATTTAGTTCTGGAATGGTTTTCATAGATCGTTCACCATTGAAATGATTCTTCCCCATTCAGTTTTGATGCTGTCAACTTAATTTCAAATATTTCAGTCTAAGGTAGTCTGACAGTATAAATATTCTAGTTAGGGAGAGATCTAACTCTTGAAAGAATCAGGTATGTCAACGAATTACTCACATGGCTTGGGTAGCCTGAAACTATTATGTCAGAAAAGTTTGTTTTATGTTTTATCTATACATATAAGTGTTTCAGCTCAGTTTCTGATGTATTCATTTTATTTTGTGAAATACTTGCTTTGTTAGCATGATCACTGTTATTATCACTGTTATCCCATTGCTCATCGATTTGTTCGAATAGGCACCAGTAACATCTCTCATGGAAAGACTTATTGTTACTGTTTTTGGCATATCCAATATGCACGGGTAGCTTGCCAGGCTCTGCCGCATGGGCTCGATACTCTCAGAAGCTTGCCGGGCTCTCCGAGAGGGGCGGAGGAATCGAACTTGGGTCGGCCGCGTGAAAGGCGAACGCCCAACCGCTGTGCTATAGCTCCAGAAATGGAATCATTTCTTTTTTTTTTTTTTTTTTTGCTTTTTTGGATCACACCTGGCGATGCACAGGGGTTACTCCTGGCTCTGCACTCAGGAATTACTCCTGGCGGTGCTCAGGTGACCATATGGGATGCTGGGAATTGAACCCGGGTCGGCCGTGTGCAAGGCAAATGCCCTATCCACTGTGCTATTGCTCCAGCCCCAAGAAATGGAATCATTTCTAAATGATAAAATATAAGTTATGTAGACTTCACTGCGTGATAACTTTCTAAAGGACACCAAATACTATAGTCTATTTAAGCTTGTTGTTTGAAACCTATTTTAAGGTTGGTGTTTGAAACTAGTGTTCATGCCCAACAGTTATTTGGGATTATTTCTGAATGATTTATGCTGCAGTCAGAGCACTAGATTCATGCCTGGGATGCTGGGGAATCAAACCAGGGTTGACCATGTGCAAGACTAACACCTGTGCCACTGTACTGTATCTCCAGCCCTTATTTTGTTCTTATTTGCTAATGAAGTTAGTTAGTCAGTATGGGGGAAATAGGATATGCGGTTTTATTTTCATTATAATCTGGAGGACTCTGAGTACTGACTAGTGCAGTCACATAGTGTGTGTATTAATATTTCTATTGAAAAATTTTAAAGTGTGCATATGTAATATGTGTACTAATATATGTATATTGTGTGTAGTCATGTTAGTACCTAAATTAGTACACACACTTTATAAATATGCCTTCAACATTTAATATATTTAACATTATCTACCAAAAAGATACCAAACTATATGCTCAAAATGATTTTCCATATGCTGGAATTTTTTTCAGTTCTCTAATTTGCTATGTTCCTGTTTTATTTTGTCTTATTTAGTTTTAAAAAGAAACTAAAAAATTTTATTAGGGCACAGTGATATAAAATACTGTTATTAATAGAGTTTCAGGCATACAGTGTCCCAGCACCACACCTACCACCACTGTCAGTATCCCTTTACCATTGCCTCAAAGTTCCTTTCCACGCCCTCATGCCACCCCCTTAGCAAACTCAGTTCTGGAGGTTGATTCTCAGGTTATGTTGTCATCACTATTTGTGATTCCTTTATAATGTTTCTTTATATCCTACAAATGAAAGAGGATATTCTATGTTGTCCTCTTCCTTGGACTTTACTTAGCATGATGCCCTCCAGTTCTAGCAGTAATTCATATTTCATCTTTCCTTCCCACTGTTGCAAGTGGGAGAAGTGGATCCCATCAAAAGAGGTGAATTCCCTAAAGGCTTTCAATTATGTCTAAGGTCACCTGACTCCTGGTTATCTCACCAAGTGTTGCACACGGCTTAAGCAAGTGGGGCCATGGAAGATGGCCTCAGAGAAGAGTGCTTCCACTTCCCACTCGACCTGCCTCAGTCATCTGGGGAAATACCTGGGTTGAGATAAGTCTGGTAAAGTCTGCTGTGAGAATCTAGGTGTCACAGATACTAATGCCCCACCCACACCACAAGGCTGACGTCAGGGTGTCCCTGGAATCCACTTGATCTACACTGCACTGTAACCACCCAGAATCCTCAGAGAGCTTTGGACTAAGGCTGGAGCAAGGGATTGCTCTGCACAGGAAAAAGGAAGTCAATTATGATTCTTTCCCAGGGTTTCCAGGATTGTAACCTATCCTTGCTGAAAAGAATTAAGAATTTCAGGAGGCATTGCATAGCAAAGTTAAATAGTTTAAATAGGAAAAATATAAGAAATGTAAGGGAAATGGGGGAGTAGGGGTGGGGAGAGAGAGGAGAGAGAGTTTTTTCTGGAAATTCTTATATGACAACCAGAAGAAGGGTTGCAAGGTGAAAGAGGAGGCACTTTCAGTCAAGGGCACGCAGGGACAGGGAATCAAAGTTTGGACTCATTTCCATGAGGTCCTGCTCTGTGAGGGAGCAGGGATTTTCAAGTCCCTTTGGAATAGCTGCACAGGTCAAGGGCTAGAGTGAAAACCACATCACTTCCCTTCCCCTGTCCTTTGTCGAGGCCGTGTGTGGTCCTTTGGATGGAGCTTTGGTGAGATCAGGCCTGGTAGAATGAGTTCTCCCAGCTGGGTGGAATTTTGGATTAGAAGAGGGATGCTCTGCGAGAAATCAGTGGCTGTGTGTGACTGTTTTTCGTTACTGTCTCTTGGCAGACTTCTCATGTAGAGGAATTTAGAGGAACTTTGAGATAATCATATCACTGATATAATCCGAGTAAACACAAATGACTCTACCCATCTTTGATCTGTTTGATATGCAATTATTGGTGGTGTCATATGGCAAGCTATTCCCCAAATGCCCTTTGGGCTTTTGTCTCTAACAGGAAGATGAGTAGCTCAGGGCAGTGGACAGGAAATCTTTGCTTTAGGAGAATTCAAGTAAAAGGCAATCATTGTCTGTGAAGATAACCTGATTATCTCTCCCCATCAGTTGGCCTTTTGCTCTTGGCAGTCACAAATGGAACCATGGTTAGTAGTGGGAAGAGGTTCAAGGTCAGCGCCACCAGAAAGCAGATATATCAGCCTAATGTAGAACCGGTCATTTAAGTTTTCTCTCCTGGGAGACACATAAAAACATAGACACTAAAATTTCCAGAGAAACCCAGGATATCTGTGAAACTAGAAACTAAGTATCAGTCCTTATTTATTTATTTATCTATTTATTTGTCTATTTATTTATTTATTTATTTATTTTTACTTTATGGGTCACACCCGGCGATGCACAGGGGTTATTCCTGGCTCATGCACTCAGGAATTACTCCTGGTGGTGCTCAGGGGACCATATGGGATGCTGGGAATCAAACCCAGGTCGGCTGCATGCAAGGCATGCAAGCCCTACCTGCTGTGCTCCAACCCTCCTTAATTTTTTTTTTGCAATTTACTATAATTTGTAGTTCAGAGCCCATATCATTTTTTTTGTGTGTGTGTGGGGGGTGGCATCTCTCAAGCAGTGCTCAGGAGTTGCCTCTTGGCAGGTGGTTCTGTGAAAGGTCCTGAGGATGTGGCGTTGCTCAGGCCCTATGGTGCCAGGGTGTGTGAACCTGATTGGCTACATGCAGTACATGTTCATTAACTCGTACTATTTCTCTAGCCCAAGTCCAGGACAACTTTTCGCTTGTTTTTTGACCAGGCCTGCTGGTATCAAGGGCTTACTCCTGGCTCTGTTTTCAGTGATCATTTCTGGCGGGGTGCAGGGGACCATATTTTGTGCTGGGGATCAAACCCGGTTGGGCCATATGCAAGTTAAGAGCCTTACCTGTTATATTGTAGCTTTCGCCCTCAGACTTTTTTATGGATGAAAAAGCAGGGCTTGTTGTTCATTGGTGGCTGTTATAATATACTCAGATTATAGTCAATGGTTGTTGGCTGTGTAAATTCTTGAAATGATCAGGCCCTCCTTACCAGCCAGTTCAGTTGTGAATGATTCCATCAGTTGGCACCTATGACCATTTCTGAAGTTGTGATGTATCTGAAGACAGTCAACCAATTTGGTAAAAATCACTTCTCTAGTGTGAGGAATATTTTCTTTTTATCTGATTTGGAATCACTGACCATCCTTGTGTTTCAGTTGTTAAGTAATGCATAAAATTGTACCCATATGTGTGAGTATGTGTATGTGTGTGCATGTGTGTACGAACATGTGCACCAATGTTTCTTCTTAATCCTGAGTCCTAGTAGATATTTTGGGCACATTTTCATTATGTATGAATTATGAAATAATAGTATAGCTCTTTAGCATTTCAGCTAAGTTTGTTTTTGTGATGAAAGAATGACTACAATTTAAAGTTATCATCTGGCTTTTTCTAAAGGGAGAAACCATTTTATTTTAAGTGCCAACATTAACAGAAGTGGGACAGAGCTGAATAATCAAGAATGAAAGGGAAGAGTTTAATTTTTGCCTTCCAGTTCTTTGACATTGCATCAAACACATCTGCTCCTTAATATGTGGAGATGGACAGAAGGATTAGTAGGCCAAGTGAGTTTTCTCTAGGATTAGTGAAGGAGTACTCCATATATTCTAGTTCTTGAAAAATGCATTAATTTAGCGGATATTTAATTTTATGTCAGCAGGCTTTTGTAAAATTCTGAAGTTTCTATAGCAAACAGAACTGAGTACTAACCACCAGAGGAATATAATGGGATGGGTGGGGGAGAGAAAATATACAAATAAACAGATAAACGTCATCATCGTCATCATCATCATCATTATCATCATCATCATCATCATCATCTTGTTGATCATCGAGGATGATTTCTTGAGCGGTCTCAGTAATGTCTCCATTCGTCCTAGCCCTGAGATATTAAAAGCCTCTCTTTACTCGTCCTTCCCAACGATGCTGCATTGGAGGCTCTTTCAGGGTCAGGGGAATGAGACCCAGCATTGTTACTGGTTTTGGCATATGAATACATCATGGGGAGTTTGCGAGGCTCTCCCATGTGCGCAGGAAACTCTTGTTAGTTTGCCAGTTTCTCCCAGAGGGAGAAGTAGGCTATAAGATGTGTGGAACTTGGTTTTATAGTCTCTGGATGTTGGCCGTTGGTGGGATTACACGGCGCTGGGGGCAGTCTCTGGGTGTGACTGCCTAGCTATTGGAAAATGGGGAATCTGGGTGGAAGAGACCCAGTCCTGATCCGAGCAGGCTTGGAAGTCTCAGCCCCAAGTCCCATACACCTGGGTTCCTCTACTGGTACATTCATGCATGAGGCTCGTCCAAATGTGTGGAAAGGGGCCTTGAGCATGGCTGTGGCTAGGCTCCGAAGGTCTTCAGCCTGTCAATGTTCTGACACAAAGCAGCATCTCATTCTTGTATCACAGCATTCATTTCTTCTGCAGTTACTCCCTTTTTACATTCCTTGGTCTTGTAGATTCTATCCACAATTACAGCTCCATTATTCTTAATAGTTATCCCTGTGTCTGCATTGTTTATTCAGTTCCATAATTCCTGTAATGTCATGTCATTTTCTTCAGGGTTAATATTTTCTAGCTCTTTTAGAGACATTTCCATATGTTCGGCTCATGCAATTGCTTTATCTCGCTCCTCATTAGCTAACTGTAGTCGTGAAAGAATAACGTAAAATATAATTTATAAAATATAAGTTTAGATAGGATGACAGACAGTAAGAAATGTGATTAAGTAGAAATCTGAGGAAATGCAAGCTGCAACCTGATGAAAACTTGAGAGAGGCAGAGTGAGGAGGGAGGAACAGAGAAGAGGTGGAGCTAAGCCTGCGGGACTTTGATGCGCACTGAGGAAACCTACAGACTTGGAAATGGAAGTAATGATATTTGATTTGTGCCTTTGAAAGTTGGCTTTGGTGCATCATCTTTTGCGTATTTTACTGGATGTGTGTTCGTTCTAGCAGAAAATCACTTTAGTCTCGAACATGATGATTCAGTGATCAACTGATATTTTTCATGAAACTTGAATAACCCCTGGATTCTGGAACTGCAAGTTTATAGCATTTACTTTTGATGAGGCTGGAAAAGAAACAGGGCAGCTTCAAAGTAGTATATGAATACAATTTTTTATAACTCAGCGAAAAGGAGTAGAATTCTATGAAAACACCAAGAAAACAATTATTTTTAAAGGGATTTGCTTGCTGGTGAGTATCTTAGTAAGAGGATAAAACAGATAAAAAGAAAAATGCCAGTTAGTGAGCTGCTTATATCTATCTGTGATAGCACTGTACACTGAGTCACACTGAAAAGGAACCCAGAGATAAACAATAGGTTTTAAAACTCACCTGTGCCACTACTAACTGGCTACTGACTAGTGTGGGCTTCTGCATATGTGCAAATGAGATGGCTTTATCGCATGTATAAGGTGTGTTAGGATTAAATGAGACAATACATAGAATTCCCCCTGACATGTGGCAACCTAATATTGCCTTATTTTTTGCTAAGGGAACGCTAAATATGGAAGATTTTAAATTTTCATAGATATATAATCAGAAAGCTCATTTTACATACTTTAAAAGTTTGGCTAGATAGAATTATGAGTTTAGAAAACTGTTTTAGGAGATAGCACCTACTATTGGGGTGATCTATATATATATATAATTTGCAAATATAATATGGTATGTAATTATGTTACACATATGTTGACCATATAAGTATAACCTATGTAGTGTAGGATGCACTAGACAAGAAGTAGAGTCAGAATAGCTGGCATTGTTAAGTCTTAGTTTGGGGCAAGTTTCATGATTTGAGGTTGGGAGGAAGAAATTTGTAGTGATGGAGGCATGTTAGAGGTGATGCAAAGGAAAAGAAAGCTATAACTTCAGTCTCTTTGCAGCATTATTTGGACTGAGTTCACTAGAGGGCCATTTAAATTGTGTCATTTAAATGTAAAATTTAAAATTGTAAGTCTTTGGGGGTGGGGGAGACAGGATTATTTTATTTTGTTCTGTGTTAAATTTGCTTAATGTATGTATTCTAAAACCATGAAAGTACTTATTTTATATTTCACAAACATACATTTGTACTTGAATGCTCTGCTTGCCTTTAAACAGATTTAAACGTCTTACTTTGAAATAGATTTTAAATTACATTTATCATTGATCCTAATCAATGTCAAAGTCTCAATTGTTAACATGAAGTTTATTTTTCCCAGGGCCAGTCATTTAAATTTTCTATCAAGAGTGTGTAGTAGTCAAAAGGGTCAGATTACAAATGGAAGCAGTCCTGGTAACATCCCTTATTGAAAATTATGAAGTTGTTTCCATCAATTCTGCTGGATATTTTCAAGGGAAAGCTATGCCTCTTGGTTCATATTTAGGCAAAAGGGCCAAATCTTTTCAACATTTTATAATCCTTTCATCAAGGGTCAGAGAGAAGTTCCATTTTTGTTGGTTTTGACCTCACCTGGTGGTGCTTGGGTCTGTGCTCAGGTGGCGGGGGGGGGGGGGGGGTCACACCCAGGAGTGCTTGGGGACTGTGTGGTATCAGGAATTGAAACTGGACCTTGAGAATTTTTTAGCTCTTTCACCCCAAAAAGCTTCATTTTGTGAAGGAATTCAACATCCCATTTTCTGTCTTATATTTCCCTTTCCCTTTTATTTTATTTTATATTTTTTTGGTGGGGGTGAGGTCATTTCTTTATCTGTTTTGGTGCTCAGTTGGAGGAGGTGGGAGCCAGGGGATAGCAGGATAAAATGATTCGAGTCACTGTGACTCTTTTCTAGGTTACGTGCCCCCTTCTGAGACTCCTACTTTGTTTCTTATTTTTAAGGAGAGTGACCCTAATTGACACAGACTTTCAATGACAAGGAATATTTCTTACAGAATTTGAACTGAAAAAGGGAGATAAGGGTTATGGGAGGACAGGAAACAAATAGTCCAAAATGGACTCAGAATCATGTTTATACTTTAATTGCTTTTCCAACAGAGCAGTTAAGAATTCTATTCTGGGGGGTCTGGGAGATGGCTCCAAGGGCTAGAGAGCAAGCTTTGCTTGCCGGAGTCCTAGGTTCTATCTCCAGCACTTAATGTACCCAGACCGCTGCCCTAGGAATTGTCTCTAATCAATCTAGAGTATGAGATATCCCCTGGGGAAAAATATTTCTGTTGTGGATAAACTGGAGGAAGGAGATGAAGTTTGTAAATGTAGGCAGGAAGACAGAGAATTTGGGACAAATTGTTGTTGAATACTATAACATTAACAGTTAGCCATTATATGGTTTATTCTAGTGAAAATTATTCTAACTTTAAGATTTCATGACATCCCCTAAATTTAATTCAACAATAAACTAATATACTGGTATTTATTAATTACATGCAGTACATAACACTGATTTTCAGAAATTAAAGATATTAATCCTGATCCCAAACTGAGTATTAGGACAGGATTCAAAACTATTAATAAAGGCAGAAAAACAAAAATGATTCTAATTATTCCAATGCGATGACACTATAGGACTGAAAATGAAATAAATTATAGGCAAACTTGTATAAAAACTCAAGACCTATGATTTAGTATATGAGTACAGAGATTAAGATTTCATGTTCTCTGAGGCCGACACCTAAGGACCGTAGATACAAGGGCCAGGGGGATTGCCCCATAGCTGGAAGACTGCTTCATGAGTGGAGAGGAAAAGGCAGATGGAATAGAGAAAGGATCACTAAGAAAATGATGGCTAGAGGAACTAGCTGGGATGGGAGATGCATACTGAAAGTAGCTAAAGGACCAAACATGATGACCTCTCAGTGTCTGTGTTGCAAGCCATAATGCCAAAAAGTAGAGAGAGAGTATGGGGAATATTGTCTACCATAGAGGAAGGGGGAGGGTGGGAAAGGGGGGGTATACCCGGGATATTGGTGGTGGGGAATGTGCACTGGTGGAGGGATGGGTGTTTGATCATTGTGAAATTGTAACCCAAACATGAAAGCTTGTAACTATCTCACGGTGATTCAATAAAATTTTAAAAATTAAAAAAAAAGATTTCATGTTCTCAAAGTCTAATTCTTTTTCAGGCAGACACATTAGAGAAATGTAAAGTTCGAAATTTCCTTTTGAACTTTGTCACATATAGTGTTAGGATAGTATCATTAACTAAGTAATACATTTTCGATTTATGTGAAGGGGTGGGTAAGATGTAATTTGTGTCATAAATACTTCAGAAGTACATAGTACTTGTGGTGGCCTGTGTGTATGGCAACCCCCCTAATGCCTGTACTATCTCTCCAGCCCCTGAAGCACCTTTTTAGGGGACAAGGAGTCAGATGAAAAGTGCACAGACACCACTTTTCTATTTCCTTTTGTGCAGAGTTCTGTGGGTGGAGAAGGAAGAGGGAGTGCCACTTCTACTGTGAGGCCGCACAGATCAGATCTCAGATTATATTGCTGGCACTGTTTTCTGAGCTCTTTAGTATCATTTCAACAGAAAAAAATAAGTACAATTATAGTTATGCAGGTTAATATACTTCCATGGGCAGTGTAGAAGCAAGAGCATTTGGAATATTGACAGCTCTAAGCTGGACTCTTCTTTCACCAATTACAGAAGCTGAGCAAGCTGGCCTGGTCTTTCTACTCATTATTTGTCTGTGGAGAGCAAATATTTTACCTTTTAAACTACAAATATTATAAAAACAAATAAAATCAGTATTCATAGTATGAACTTGAAGGAATAAAGTATAAAATAATAAGCTTCTTTTCTCCAAATGATAGAACTTTTTAAAAATTGAATCACCATGAGATAGATACTTACAAAGCTTTCATGATTGAGTTTTGGTCATAAAATGATGGAATACCCATCTCTCCACCAGTGCACATTTTCCGCAACCAAAGTCCCCAGTATTCCTCCTGCCCCGCCCCCATCCGACCCCACCCCCTGCCTCTATGCAGACCATTTTTCTTACTCTCTCTACTTTTGGGCATTATTGTTTGCAATAAAGATAATGAAAAGTCATCATGTTTGGTCCTTTAGTTACTTCCAGAGCACAACTCCCACCCCGAGCGATCCCTCCAACCATCATTGACTTAGTGGTCTCTTCTCTATCCCAGCTGCCTTTTCCCCAGCTCATGAGGCAGGGTTCCAACCATGGAGCAATCGTTCTGGCCATTCTCACTGTTGTCCTTGGGTGTGAGACTCATATTATGTTATTTTATGTTCCACAAATGAGTGCAGTCATTCTACGTCAATCTCTCTATTTCTGATTCATTTCACTTAGTGTGATACTCTCTATGTCTATCCACTTATATGCAAATTTTATGACTTCACAAATGATAGAAATTTTAACATTTGTTGGTGCATCGTTCTAGATTTTTCTCTGTGTAAGGATATTTAAAAGTAAATATAAAAATTGTTAGTATTCTAAAAAGCTTCTGCACCGCAAGAGATACATTGACCAGAATCCAAAGACTATCCACAGAATGGGAAAGGATATTTACACAATACCCATCAGATAAGGGGTTGATATCAATGGTATATAAAGCACTGGTTGAACTCTACAAGAAGAAAACATCCAACCCCATCAAAAAATGGAGCGAAGAAATGAACAGAAACTTTACCAAGGAAGAAATACGAATGGCCAAAAGGCACATGAAAAAGTGCTCTGCATCACTAATCATCAGAGAGATGCAGATCAAAACAACCATGAGATACCACCTCACACCACGGAGACTAGCACACATCCAAAAGAACAAAAGCAACCGCTGTTGGAGAGGATGTGGGGAGAAAGGGACCCTTCTTCACTGCTGGTGGGAATGCCGACTGGTTCAGCCCTTCTGGAAAACAATTTGGACGATTCTCAAAAAATTAGATATTGAATTCCCATTTGACCCAGCAATACCACTGCTGGGAATATATCCCAGAGAGGCAAAAAAGTACAATCGAAACAACATCTGCACATGTATGTTCATCGCAGCACTGTTTACAATAGCCAGAATCTGGAAAAAACCCGAATGCCCCAGAACGGATGACTGGTTGAGGAAACTTTGGTACATCTATACAATGGAATACTATGCAGCTGTTAGGAAAAAGGAGGTCAAGAATTTTGTAGTTAAGTGGATGGGCATGAAAAGTTTCATGCTGAGTGAAATGAGTCAGAAAGAGACAGACATAGAAAGATTGCACTCATCTATGGTATATAGAATAACAGAGTGGGAGACTATCACCCAAGAACTGTAGAAATAAGTACCAGGAGGTTGACTCCATGGCTTCAAGGCTGGCCTCACGTTCCGGGGAAAGGTCAACTCAGAGAAGCGATCACCAACTACATTGTAGTCGAAGGCCATGTGGGGGAAGGGAGTTGCGGGCTGAATGAGGGCTAGAGACTGAGCACAGCGGCCACTCAACACCTTTATTGCAAACCACAACAGCTAATTAGAGAGAGAGAACAGAAGGGAATGCCCTGCCATAGTGGCAGGGTGGGGTGGGGGGGAGATGGGATTGGGGAGGGTGGGAGGGACGCCGGGTTTACGGGTGGTGGAGAATGGGCACTGGTGAAGGGATGGGTTCCCGAACTTTGTATGAGGGAAGTATAAGCACAAAAGTGTATAAATCTGTAACTGTACCCTCACGGTGATTCTCTAATTAAAAATAAATAAATTAAAAAAAAAACCAAAAACTACTGCTCTCAAGAAATTAAGAGCATGGTAATTAAACATGCAGCAAATTCAAGCCTTATATATTTAGTCCCGTTGTAATCTGCCTACAATTTATCCAATGGTGATCAAGTCACTCTTCTCCATATAGGCTGGCTTCTCTGATGAAAATGAATAAGCTTCTAACTGCAAATTATTTTATGAATCAATAATAATCACTCCATATATTGATCAGCAGTATGTCTATATAAATGATTTTTATGTCTAGTCCATATCTATTTATCATCTCATTGTACATGCATAAGTAGTAAATAAAAGGTAATTTATGAACGTTTATAATTACATGAATGTGAAAAAAAAATTGTTAGTATTCAGAGAGGGCAACTCAGATAGAGAAGGGAACACCAAGTAAAATGTGGTTGGAGGCCATGCGGGGGAAGGGTGATGCGTGCTGAATGTAGACTAGAGACTGAACACGATGGCCACTCAATATCTTTATTGCAAACCACAACACCTAATTAGAGAGAGAGAACAAAAGCGAAGATCCTGCCACAGTGACAGGGTGGGGTGGAGGGAGACGGGATTGGGGAGGGTGGGAGGGATGCTGGGTTTATTTGTAGTGGAGAATGGGCACTGGTGAAGGGATGGGTTCTCGAACTTCGTATGAGGGAAACATGAGCACAAAAATGTATAAATCTGTAACTGTACCCTCAAAAAATAAATAAAAATTGTTAGTATTCAGTAACTGTATCTTACATTGCTATTAATTCCTAGTGCTTTGTATATAGATTTGTCTAACAAATCTCAATTCAATATATAAGTGGCCTTGAAATTCTTATACTCAGATCCTCCCTAGAAAAAATGAAAATAATAACAGCAACTGTACTACCTGTAATTAAAGAAGGGTTGAATATAATGCTATATATAAAATGTCATTTTTGTTTTACATACAACAGAGACTCTGTAATTGGATTTTGTTATTGTTTTTATTTTGTTGCTCATCAAGAAGGGAGAGAACTATCCTTAATTGTTTGATTACAAAGAATTTGAAACCATTCAAAATG
This sequence comes from Sorex araneus, assembly GCF_027595985.1. Taxonomy (NCBI): domain Eukaryota; kingdom Metazoa; phylum Chordata; class Mammalia; order Eulipotyphla; family Soricidae; genus Sorex; species Sorex araneus. The sequence continues at coordinate 127,012,619 of NC_073302.1, read as the reverse complement.
GCTACAGAGTTTGGAGAAAGGTAGTGACTTTAACACAAAGTGTTTTCAATGTCAGAACATGGGAATACGGTGAAGCCTAATGAGGAATGTCATTGGGTTGGCAAAAATTGGTACTCAAGTCAGAAATATGGAAATAAATTGGTTTCATAGTTTTATGCTCTGAACACGGTGATTTTTAAAACCTCACTGTTTCTGTAATAGAAAATAGAATGACCTCTAAAACCATGGTGACCTAGAAATTCAAGATATTAAACATCACAAAACCCCTTTCTTGTAGGCCCTTATAGACCTGTCATGGACCTAGATTGTGAATGGAGGTAACGTATAGAAAATGCTCTTGGCATTTAGTTGACAGCATCCAAGGTATCTTGGTCAGAAGCTAGATGCACATAAGCCTTCTTCTCTCCATAGGTCTGATCAGGGTATTGACCTTGGCCCCATCAGTGTCACAGAGTTTCTTCACTGCCTATTTCGTCTGTTGTTGCTGTCCTTGACATCTACCATGAGCTGAAGTGTGTTGTCTTCTGTCTTCTCCCTGACATAGTTTTCAAGCTTGTTTCCCCTGGGATGCACTTATAAGGCTATTTGGGCAGTGGGGTCTTGCCCTGCTGAAGGTGGGCGAAGTGTGAATCTTCTAGAATTTATTTTGTGGCTATGTGTATCTTCTAGCACAGCTTCTTTGGCCTTAAATATTTTTTTCATTTTGGCTTCCATTTTGCATGGGGTGAGAACTTCTCATTTTGCTTTTGGTGTCATCTTTGTAAAAAGGATTTGCGATATACTACAAAGAACTTTCAGTGTAGAGGACAGTTGCTAGGATCAAATAATACAGGTCCTGTAAGTTATCTAGTGTAATTGCCAACACAGAGCAAATGTTCTGCGAATGTTAGTTCTCTTTTTCCCTTTCCAACCCCCCAGTCCTGTGGCTTTCCCACTCGCAACTGTGAAACTCCCCCAGACTTGGAACGCATTCTTTGTTTCCCCATGAGTCAGCATCTTCCTTCTTCTGCAGTTATTCTGGAATGTTTCTCGCTTTGCTCACTGGTTCCTTCTATTACTTTTCTGTATTAGACCTTTCCAATCAGATTTTTCTTATTTTCAGATTTTTCTAGATTGTATTAGAAAGGAAACTTTACTATAGGCACACTTGGACAAAATATACCAAAGAATTTGGTACTTGCAAAAAGATTGTTTTTTACTTAGGTGAGTGGAAACATAACAAACTTACCTAATATTTGACAGAGACTGTGAAAAAAGTGAACCATTAATATCTTTGTTGTGGCTGTGTAAACTGATACAAGCTTCTTCAAAAATAAGTAAAAATATTAAACCTTTGCTTTATAAATTCTAGAGCTAGAAATCACCTTTGAGGCAATAATTGCAAATATAGGAAAATAAATTTAGAAACACTTATCAAATTATCAATTATAACAGTTTTAAAAGTTGATGATTGTCAGTTATGTCATATGTTGAAGGAGAATTAATGAGTGATGCACTGAACATTGACAGCATTACTGTCACATGTGTGTAAATTTCAAGCACTTTGGTATTAGAATCTAGACTCTGTTAATGAAACGTTTATTTTGAAAACCACATGCAATTATGCTGCTCAGGCTGCACTGTGGATCTCTCCATACTAGCAGTATTTTTCAGTTCAAAAATAATGCTTTTCTATCTTAATAAATAAAATGAACTCCATGTCAGGCTGTTTTCACTCAGGGCATCCCAGAGGGGGGTGAGTGAGAGCCCTTCCCGCCCCAAGGGACCTAGCCCGGCAGCCGACCTCCACTACCCAACCGCCGCCACACTCCAGGCTGCTTTCCACATGCTGGGGCCCAGCCTCACACATGAGTGAATATATTCCTGGACTGCGCAGCTGTGAAGCAGCCACATGACACATCATCATAGAGGGAAATAAATATATATGGTCTCGGAGAGCCTGGCAAGCTACCGAGGGTATCCTGTTCACACAGCAGAGCCTGGCAAGCTCCCCCTGGAGTATTTGATATGCCAAAAACAGTAACAATAACAGGTCTCATTCCCCTGAGGCTGAAAGAAATCTCCAATCATTGGGAAAGATGAGTAAGGAGAGGCTGCTAAAATCTGAGGGCTGAGATGTATGGAGATGTTATCAGTGCCCACTCAAGTACGATGAACAATGGGAGAACAGTGATACAGTGATACAGTGATTTTAATAAATCACTGTATTCAGAATGCCAGAACTTCCTATTTCTCTTTTTGAGAAAGTGAGTGAATGATCTAGGACAATGGAGCTCAATATATGAACCTGATTTTTCTTCATGGTTGTTTTTACTTACCAAATTATTTAATAAGGGTTTGTTAAGGTACGGGTCTTAAACTTTGAATGCACAAGAATCACATTATAAAATATACTTATTAATATTTAGATTTGTAGACCTCTATTCCAGTATGTTAAATTTTTAACAAAAACTAAACATTTACATTCTAATAAATATCCCAAGAACATTTGATCCTATAGATCTAATTTTTAATACTTTGAGGAATAGTTTTGTAAGGAATTTTTTAAACTGCATAGGACAGTTAATTTAGAGTGACTTGTGTTTAAGAACTATTAGAGGGATTCAGTTTAAACAGTACAAAGAAATCTTTCAAAAATTTTTAAACATGGACTTCATATTTATATAAGCATTATAGGGGGCTGGAGGAATAGCACAGTGGGAAGGGCATTTGGCTTGCACGCTGCCGACCCGGGTTTGAATCCCAGCATCCCGTACGGTCCCCTGAGCACTGCCAGGGGTGATTCCTGAGCGCAGAGCCAGGAGTAACCCCTGTGCATTGCCGGGTGTGACCCAAAAAGCAAAAAAAAAAAAAGATAAGCATTATAAATTAATTCACTGCCACTGCCACTGTCATCCCGTTGCTCATCAATTTGTTCGAGCGGGCACCAGTAACGTCTCTCATTGTGAGACTTATTGTTACTATTTTTGGCATATCCAATACGCCAAGGGTAGCTTGCCAGGCTCTGCCGTGCGGGCTCGATAGTCTTGGTAGCTTGCCGGGCTCTCCGAGAGGGGCAGAGGAGTCGAACACGGGTTGGCCGCATGAAAGGCGAATGCCCTACCACTGTGTTATCACTCCAGCCATGATAAATTAATACATAATTTTATTTTCATTTGGGGACCCAGGTACTGTAAAGTAGCTTTTGCCAAGACCAGAAGTTATCAGGATGTTCAAAATCATGATGACTGAAAGAACCAAAGAGGTGGCAAAGAATGAAGTCATGAATCACACTTACTCTACAGTTTGTGCACTAAGCTTCTTATATGTACCAACTTAAAGTTTTAACTATTTTATAATATATATGGTTCTTTTATTCATCTTACAAATGGAAAATACAGACAATACAAAGGTCAGTGACTCATCTCCTCCTATAGCTCATGAGGAGCAGAGCTGTGTGGACTGAATCTGAACTGATTTGGGATTCAGATTTATCTGAGTTATCAGCACTGCACTATTCAACCCAGAAAAGGGTTGGTTCTTTGGGAAGCTCATTTTCCTTTTGATCAAACAAACGCTTATAAGATTTTTTAAAAATTAGCACAATCAGTTGTTTGTTATGACAATAAATATTCTAAACATTTCCAATATTCCTTGATATTCTGTAGGCAAATCAAGATAATATTTGTATAAACACACTTAGGATCATGAAGAGGATATGAAGGTAAAAGTTAACTTTAGAGACAGTCGGTAGTGCAGATGTGGTACAGTGCCAACCTCGAGGGAAGATAAAATTGAATATTGACACTACCTTCTTAGGTTTCTTGTGCCTTGGCTTTAACTTGATATGAAATATTCAACTAGAATCAGGAGAGGATGGCTACCCAAGTATCAAGGACTTTCTATGCACCAATAGTCTATATTTTTAACAAAGAGCCTCAAACTTGAAATAAAACAGACTCATAATATTACAGTTCTTTTGGCCAGAAGGCCGATGCAGATCTCCCTGGGGTAAAATTAAAGTGTCAGCAGAATTGTGTTCTTTTTTTGAGGCTCTAAGAGTTACCTTCTTTCTTGGCTTTCCCAGCTTTTATTGACTGCCCATATCCCTATGCTCTCTTGCTGCATCTTGAACACCAGCAATGCAATGGCAGATTGAGTTGTCTTCATATGACATCATTCTGTCTTCCTCTTGTACTTTTCTGTTTTGAAAGGGAAGCAGGGGAGGGAGGGTCACACCAACCTGTGCTCAGGAATTGCTCCTGGCTCTGAACTCAATAATTATACCTGGTGGTGCTTGGGGCACCATAAGGGATACCAGGGGATCCAATCTAGGTCAGTTACAAATGCTCTACCTATCGTACTGTCTCTCTGGCCCTTCCTTCCTCTACTCTAATGAAACCTGAATACATGGGCTGACTAAGATAAAAGTTGTTTATTGCTGAATTTTAAATTGAGCTCATATTGATCTTCATTCTCTCTGCAAACTTAAATCCCCCTTGCCGGATCACAATCTTTTTACCGGTTCTGATGAGGAGGATATGAATATTTTTAAGAGTAGGGCTTCTTTATTTTGCTTACCACAGCTTCCTAAACACAGAATTGATTTGGGAAAAGGGCCCTGTTTCAGAATGCAGGACTCTTTCATCCAAGACTGGATATTTGTTTTGTATTTTAATTGTTGGGGCCACACCTGGCAATGCTCAGGGGTTACTCCTACCTCTACACTCAGAAATTACTCCTGATGGGTGTAGGGGACCATACAGGTTGCTAGGGATCAAACCTGGTTTGACCATGTGACATGTCCTATCCATTGTACTATGATTCTATTTCCAAGACTTGATATTTGACTTGGATGGAAAGCCTCCTGGCTGTTGCAGATGCTGATAGGGACACAATGGTGGAAAAACTATGAGTTTATTGATCCAGTGAAGAGGAATGATTCTGGCCTACAGGCTGGGCCAGTCTGTGCCAGAGGGATTAATGGGGAAGAGAACTTGTAGAGTTAGAGTCCTAGTTAAGAAAGAAGTAAAAATGAAAGCCAGATTGTCCTTGATTAAAACTGAGCTCTCTCTTACTCCCTTCCTTTCCTCTTGCCCTTGCTCTTTTCCGCCTTTATTTCCTTCTAGCCTTCAAGTTTGCATTGACGATGTGGTTTTAGAAGCCATGGTTATATAAGCTCTTATCTAAATAGGTTACATAACCTATTGGTGCATAGGGTCAGAGCTAGGTTCCTTCTAACATGAAACAATGGCAATAATAAAAACCAATTTTATCCACATTCACATTCTAAAACTTTAAAAATATTCTTCCAATGAAACCGAAATAGTAAGTAAAAGAGAACATGATTTGTAGAGTCAGGAAAGTATTATAGAATCTATTTAAAAAACAATACTATTGTGGGTAGGGGAGAAGGGGAGATAGTACAACACGTTAGACCCTTGCTTTGCATGTAGTAGATCCAGGCTAGCTCCCTGGCACCATATATGGTCCCACAAACATTGCCAGAAATAATCCCTGAGCCCAGAGCAAAAAAGAAAATCCTGAGCACAGTTGGGTTTGGCATAAGAGCCAAAAACCAAATAATAATGGTAATGATAATAATAATAATAATACTTTGACTGCTGAAAGTTTTTGTTTTTGTATCTGGAAGTGGTTGACTTGGACCTGAGAATCACAAAGAAAGGAACCCCCAAATTATTAGTCATCTAATTGAAATCATAAAAAAAGTCATATGAAATACTGCTTGCATACTGTTAAAGAACTTGCTATTTTTTTCTTCACTTTTTCCTAGACGTATTATAGGTCACTTTTGGTTTACAGGTTTACCTAATTTCTATTGTTTGGGTTTCTGCCTGTACAGCACAGTGGCAACATCTGGGAACTTGTTAGAGACAAAGTCATCAAACACAGCATCATGGGCCTCTTGAGAGGAAGAGGAAGCCACAAAGCACATCAGAACCTGAACATGTGGTTTACAAAGGCTACCCTGGCCATGGAGAGCACAGGTATGATGCCTCTGGGAAGATGAAAAGGAAGCAGGAAGTGTATCTACCCCAAGAGGCATGCCATTCTCAAGTACAAAGGGCAGAAATGTGTGTGCCTTTGACTCCGTCTTTCAGCGTTAGTTCTTTCATGCAACCATGCTCAGAGGCAGGAGAGTGTAATGGGGTGTGAGGGGCCGGCGACTGGCTTCCTGTGCAGAACAGCTCCATAGGTTTTTAATTTTTGCATGCTCTCATCTAAAGGCAAAGCAAATACAAAACCATGCAAAGCCTCAACTCTTTGCTTAGCATTTTTTTAAACAAATTGAATTCATTTCAGAATATGTCAAGGGACAGTTTAAAGGAAAGGGGATGGCAACACAGTCACATGGCATCCCTCAGGTCTTCCTGGAGCTCCTTAGCACCTCCCTGGCAAATAGATCTACAAACCAGATAGTCACGCTATAACATGAGCATCTTCTTGAATTCTCCGTTATTATGACTGTGCTTCCAATTTTGTCTGACTCCACGTGACTTAATATGCTCTAGAAGGAGCTTGACCCAAAGACAATGAGTATTTACAAAACATGAATATTTTTTTGAATGTTAGTGTTTTGCCCTTTCCCCACAAAGTCACACAGTTGCCATTTGAGTGTTTTTTGCTTAATGGTTGCACAATTTCAGGATCCTTGTGCCTTGTGCTCCCCCACCCTCTTCCCACCCTGCTTCTCTGTGTTTCTCACCCTTCCAGGTTCATTCCCTTCTCTGGGCCATAGTGGTGCCTAAAGCTCTCTCACTGCTAAATAATTTAAGCTGATTCTTGTAGGCTAGGGTTCATGCCCTTATGTATGGAAGGAGTTGAATATAGAAAGCAGATTATTACTTCTACTCCCATAGCAATAAAAACAACAAATTCATATGATAATACTATTGGTTTAATCTGTGGTTTTCAAGGCTCCACCTGCTTGGGGTCCATCTAATAAAAATTAAAACCAGAGCTTGACAACTTCCGTCCTGAACCTACTGTCTGTTATGGTCAAACCAGTGTGGGCTGACTTTATTTTAGTTTGAAATAGTTTTTAAAGGGCTGAGAGATGACACAGGCTACAAAGCACTTGCCTTGCATACAGCTGACTGAGTTTGACCCTCATCATCCCATATGGTCCCCATGAACATTGTCAGAAGTGATTCCTGAGTGCAGAGCCAGGAGTTAACTCTGAGCATTGCTGGGTGTGGCCCCCAAACCAAAAAAATAAAAAGTAAGAAAGTAATTACTTTTTGCTTTTTTTAAAAAAAGAGCAATGTTTTAGTACAAATGAAATTTGCATGTAATTTGTTTTAATGACCCAAAATATTCTTTTATTGCAACTTAATTCTCATTCATTTATATATTATCTAAAGCTGATTTTGTATTTTTGTAATGTTGGTCTGCAAAAACTGAAATATTTGATATAAATTTTTAGAAAAAACTTTCTTATAATTGGTTTGCAATGCTATATAATTTTGTGAGTTAGTTCCATAACCCTAACTGTATAGAACTCTCACCATACCCATAACACACACCACTGCCAAAGTTTAGTGACCTGTCACCATTAAAGATTCCTCTCCTTCTGCCTCCCATATCCTCCCCTTTTCCTCAAGTAAGCACATAGTTTTAATTGTTATTAATAGTTTTCTTGTTTCTTGCTTTAAAAATTTCTTTTACTTTAGTTACTCATATTTTACATGAGTAAAGCCACCTGATAATTGTCTTTCACTTTCATATTTGTTTCATTTAGTATAATCACTTTATTTATTTTAGTTTTGTATATATTTTATTTTCATAAATGTAGTTCACAGCAGTTCATTACAGATAATTTTCAAACACCAATTCCACCACTGAGCACCTTCCCATCGCAATAAGAGGTAAGTGTGTGAGGGTTGTTGTATTTCATTCTGGAGATATTTAAGCCTGAACATAAGAGAATTAAATCAAGTATGTTAGAAACGAAACAAATGTGTGATACTTCTGATAAGTAAGTGAGGTAGAGTGTAAGAGGGCTCCTGGCCATGCACTCTGGAAATTCTGCGGTGCTCTCTTCTGGGAGCTTCAGTTTATAGTCTCTGGGTCTTGGCCGTTGATGAGAGTATAATCACTTTAATATAATCACTTTAACATCCCTTTCTTTTTGCTCAAAGTCACACTGTGATGTGTGTGTGTGTGTATGTGCACACAGGCGCACACTCTTTTCTGGGAAATAGAGTGATATCAGTCTTGTGGAAGACATCTGGGAGTGTTCCCCTGTCCCTATATATATATAAATATGTCATTTGATTACTTCTTTTGACACCATTTTTTCTGGTTAATTTTTGTCTTAATGTTCTTTTCATTGCTCTAAGTGTTGTATGGTGATGCTAAGAATGTTTGTGTAGCCACATGTCAATGTATCCCTTGGTACATTGTTTTGGATGCCCCATATTGGGTGTGTATATTGCTAATTAGACTACTTGGTCAATATATAATATTAATATTTGTCTCTTATACATTTTTAAAATGGAAAGTCTATCTTATCAGATGTGAAAATAGTAGCTGCTGACAGCCCATCTGTCTATTTTAATTGGGGTTTTAATATTCATATTTAGGATGATTATCAATGATTTGAAGTTTACTTACTGCCATTCTATCTTTTTCTTTATGGTTGTTTATATTTTGTTATTCTCCCATTCCTTTTTTTCTCTGGTGATTGTTTACATTTCTTTATTTTGTCTTCTAGATGATTATTTTTCAGCTTAATTTTTCACTTTTCCGTTACCAGGGGAGTTTATCATAATTTCTACTTATAAAAAAATCTTTTTCTGTGTGCTGGTATCAGCTCATCATTTTCTGACTATGCCAGTCTACCCTTTCCTACTCCTCTTTTGTTTTTTCATTGTTATCTCACAAGACTATAATTTTTGTTTTTGTCACTATATTTCTTTTTCTTTCTTTATCTTATATTCATTTCCTTCCTTTCTTTTTTCCTTTTTTCTTTTTTTTTTCCATACCTAGTGGTGCACAGGGCTTACTCCTGGCTCTATACTCAGGGATCATCCTTGGTGGTGATCAGGGACCATATATGATGTTGCGGATTGCACTTAGGTTGGCTACATCAAGGGAAATGCCTTACCTTTCTGCTGCATTGTCTCTTCAGACCATTTCTGAATTTCTGTTTATCATGTTTTTTAGTTGTTCTAAAAACAACTAAGTAAGCTGTTGAGACTTACTGCTATATTCTTTAGCCCCTTCCTTTCTACTTGAATAGTTCTTTAATTTTCCCATCAGAACGTCTTCAGGCTTATTGATTCTCTATTCAGGTGATCCTTCCAGATTACTGAACATCAATGGGATTGTTGTTCTAAAGCCTTCCTTGGGCAGCTTGGAATGATCCGAAGTGGTTGAGGGTCTTCCTGAACTTCGGCTCTCTGTGGATGTAGCTGAATTCCTTCTTGCCTTTATTGCTCCTGGTGCTGCATGGAATCTAAGGATGGAAGTCGGAACTGTGCTCAGCAGCCAGCCGGTGCTCCCATTTGCAAAGCCCGGCTGTGCCTTCACCTACTGATTCTAGCCACCGTGGATGCTCTTTTCCCCAGTTGTGAAGGATCTGGATGGGAGCAGTCAGTGAAGTCAGGCTTGTGAGTGAAGGCACGGCCATGAGTAGCTCCACATCAGGTTTTTCTCAACCTTGGTGGGGAGGAGGTGAGGTGGGGGCGGCTAGGCTTCAAATCAAAACTACCCCAAGGTGCTTGAGTGCCCCTCTTGAGAAATCGACTGGCAGCCGGGGGCTGTCTCTTTCCCTGTCTGAACAACTGAACAGTTGCGTTCTTGTGCACACACCTGTTCTTCTCTGCAGTTCTGGTCTTCCTGTGTACCACATCCGTGTCTGCCTGCCGCAGGGTGCTCCCCCTCGTGCTTGCTTCCGGCTTCCTTTTCTCTCCCTGTCACCCTGTGAACCCCTGCACAGCCTGGTCACCTGGCCCACACCCGCGTGGGAGCAAGCTTCTGTCTGTTTCTCAGTTCTGGGCAGCCCGTGAGCGGTGATCTGCTCATCCTCAGGCACGTGTGCAGCTGGGGGCATCTGGCAGACTCGGGGGGTGTTTTGCAAGAGGGTTTGAACCAGAGCCTGCCTGTTTCTCTGCAAGGCAGCCTGAGGGACGATACAGTGATCATCATCCCCCAGGAAGCTTCTGCGATCAGTTCAAGCTCCCTGTGTTGTTGCTTTGTCCCTCTGTAGAGTTCAAGTGAGGCCCATGGTGTGCCCCTCGGAAACAGGTGGGAGAGACGAGTTGAGCAGGGGGTCCCGCTGTGTGGCCCTGCTGCTCCATGCCGTGGGCTCGGCAGTGGCTGTGCAGGAAATCTCCGTTTCCCCTGTGGGTTCTGACTTCCCCACAGCTCTTCGGGAGCCTCCCGTGTGTCCGTGCCGGCCTCAGCCCTGCACCCGGGCTTTGCTGGTCCTGTTAGAGGCCTGGCCCTGGAGCAGCGCCCACGCCTCAGTTTTGTGCTCTGGCACTGAGCGCCCTCCCCCTCCCTTTTCGTCTCTCTTTCTCTGCCAGAGACGCTGGCAGAAGCTCTTTGCTTGTTGCTTCAGTTTCTGTTCCGCTCCTTTTCGTGAGGACTGCTGTGACACACATAGTTGGAAATGATCACCCTGGATAAGATCCGAGAGCTGAAGGTTAGGTAAAGAAAGGGGTAAACACGAGAACCTTCCAGTAGCTGTATTGCAAACTGTAATGCCCAAAAGGAAAATGAAAGAAAGTGAGAATGAGTGAGAATGAGAGCGAGAGAGCAAGTGAGAGAGAGAGAGAGAGAGAGAGAGAGAGAGAGAGAGAGAGAGAGAGAGAGAGAGAGAGAGAGAGAGAGAGAGAGAGAAGAAAAGTACAAAGTGCTTGCCATAGGACTGGAGGGAAACTGGGGACACTGGTGAAGGGGTGGGTGATGGAGCATTGTATGACTGAAACCCAATCATGAACAATTTTGTAACCGAGTATCTCATGGTGATTCAATTAAAAAAATAATCTTTCTATCTCTCTGCTCTTTCCGATCAGTCTTCTTGGTGAGGCCCTACAAATGCTTTCGTGTCGACAAACTGTTGTTTTGTTTGTGGACCCAGTAAGCTTTTACACTTCCCATCATCTCCCACCATCTTGACCCTGCTTTCTAACTGAATTAAAGTCATTTAAATATTTTCAGATTAAATAGACAGCTGTTTATTAGAGATCAAGATTATCTAGAACAGAAATGACTTTACGGATGTGGCCATAGCCTTGGTCATTCGAGAGATATTTGCCATTTGCACACAGAGCCAGAAGCTTCCCTATGCCCTTACTTCTATTTAGGGGCACAGTGCCCACAGGCATGAGGTGCAAATCTTTGTCCTTCTCTAATTTCTCTTCCTTTATGGAGCAAGTACAATAGTCATATTGTAATCTACTTTTATGGGGTTGCTAAAAATTAAAATATATCAAGAACTCCCTAATGCAGAAATTTGTTTTTAAAATGATGTGATCGTCTCAGAGGTTGCATGTTAGTTGCCAATTGTTGCATTGCCAATTCCCCTATGGATAGGTGCTTTAAAATTATAGTTTAGGCAGGGTGAGGTTCGATAATCCTCCAGCTTTCCATGGAATTCATTCATAATGTAAAGTGGTGTTAGGTAATATCCAGGTTGTTCTGATGGGTCACAGATTGCCTGGGTGGGGACAGCGGGAGGGTACGTTCAGAAGGTTGGTTATTCTTCTAGTATGGTGTTCAGTGTTCCCCAGAGCCTGAGGTAGAAACTTCCAGTTCACTTAGAGGAAGATCCAGAGTTGGCAGAGTTATTCCTGTCACACTCCGCACCCAGTATTAATCAGCTGACTCATGGAGAGGGACCTCATCTCTCAACATGAAGTGTATTAAAGAGTTTCTGGTCACCTTTAATTCTAGTTGGATTAAAAAAATATTTCCTGGACCAGAGAGTAGGTGGGTAGGGCATTTGTCTTGCACATGTCTTACCTGGGTATGATCCCCAGCCACTCATATGATCCCTCTAGTATGGCCAGAAGTGATTCCTGAGTCCAGTGCTGGAAGTAACCCCTGAGCATTGCTGAATGTGGCCTCTAAACAAACAAAACTTTAATATCTTTCACTTGTTATAGTTTCAAAAGTTACTGTCACTGTCACTGTCATTGCCATCCTGTTGTTTGTCAATTTACTCGAGCGGGCACCAGTAACGTCTCTATTCCTCCCAGCCCTGAGATTTTAGCAGCCTCAGCCTCTTCTTACTTGTCTTTCCCAACAATTGGAGGCTTTTTCAGGGTCAGGGGAATGAGACCTATTGTTACTGTTTTTGGCATTTTTGAATACACCACAGGTAGCTTGACAGGCTCTGCATGTGAGGGCGGGATACTCTCCGTAGTTTGCCGGGCTCTCTGATAGGTATGTGTGTGTGTGTGTGAGTGTGGCAGCAATTGGGCAGTAGAGGTCAGCTGCCAGGGCTGGGTCCCTTGGGGAGGGGAGGGTACTCACCTTTCCCCCCATAGTGCACCCTGAGTGAAAAGAGCCTGGTACAGAATCCCTTCAGAGATGTGGGTCAAAACCAAAAATTGATCAAGGCAGACTTGTTTTTTGGGGGGAAGAAGCTGTGCTCAGGGTTTACACCTGGCTGTGTGTTCAGGGATTACTCCTGGTGGGGATGGAACTCAGGTGGGCCATGTGCAAGGGAAGCAATCTTGCCTTCTTTGTTACCCATTAACTGCAGAAAACTGAGTTTTCCTCCTAAGTGGAGTGCCTCAAGGGCAGGGACTCTGTTCCATTCACCTCTCTCCACCTGACACTGAGCAGACTGCAATGAGAAGACGAGAACTCAGTAACCTTTCACTGAGCTATGTTTAGGCCCGTGTAATACTTCCTGGACCCAAAAGAAAACCATTACTTTGGCCTTGGAGGGCTGAAAATAGGTGTTTTTTTTTTCTGAGAAACAACTGAGCTCAGTCCTGAAAGAGTTCATTTGCCAGAAAATGGGGAGAAATTCAAGTGAAAGGGAGCGATGGGCACAGATACCAAGGCATGGAATAGTGCAATGCAGATAAACCTTTCCAGGCAGCTGAGTGGGTGGACAGATGCCAGGAAGCTTTGGAAAAGGAGGCTGCAAAAGTCAGGGCTAGCCTTAAAAGCCATGGACACCCTCTAAAGACCGCGAGTAATGAAGTTTTAAATGTAACCTGATAGGTGTAAACGGGTGTGTGCGCGCATGCGCAGAGGGCAGCATTACAAAAACATACTCCAGGGAAGATGATTCTTCTTCATCTTTTGCATTAATTCAAATTTACAATAGTGCAAATACGTATGTATCAATATATAAACTTACAACAACTCTATACTACCAAAGTGCACAAGCCCCTTCATCCACTACTGTGTTCATGTCTCCCATCTAGTTTGGTTTTCTTTCCCCTTTTCCTCTCCCCTGAGTTTGGTGGTCAGTTTTATATTTCAGCGTCAAGGGCTTGTGATTGTTCAGTACTCTACATAATCTTACTTTGACTCTCTCTATTCCACAGATGAATCAAAAGCATCCTACATCAGCCCTTCACCCTCTATTTCACTTAACACAATTTCCTCCAATTCCATTCAAGAGTCAGCATGATTTCACACTTTTTTTTACAGATGTGTAGTATTCCATTATGTATACTTATTACAATTTCTTGGTCCCTTAATCTGTAGTTGGATATTTGGATTGTGTTTTTATCCTTAATTCCAACTAAGTAGATTGACCTATAATAGTGCATTCTTGTGTGTGTGTGTGTGTGTGTGTGTGTGTGTGTATTTTGGGTCTTCATCTAGCAATACTCATGGTTTATTCCTAGATTTGCACTCAGGGATAACTCCTGGTGGGCTAGGGGGTCCGTATGGAATGTTGGGGATCAAACTTGGGTTGGCTACATGCAAGGCAAGCACCCTACCAGCTGTAATATCACTCTGCCCCCTAACAGTGCATTCTTAAACTGTCTTCATGTTATCTCTGAGCTTTGGAACTGCCAGACATCTAGCCTGGAATATTTGCTCATACCAGACAAAGATATGAAGTATTGGCCTAAGTACAATGATTATTTTTTTTTCAGAAAGTGATTCAGTCTCCATACTATCCACACAACCTCCTAAAATGGCTAAAACAAGAGATAGGACAGCTGCAGGTCCTCTCTGGAGCCCAGATGTCTTGTAGGGAAGCCTTGACTTCATCCCTAAATACTTAATAGCACCTTATGCAATATAATTCAGAAGATATGTGGGGTTTTGTTGTTTTATTATTTGTTGGACAGGAAAATTAGCACTCCCCCTCACGGCATAGAAATAGGTAGCTGAAGAATGTGCAAGCCTGGATAATGTCAGGTCATGGCTTGAGTTTTCTTCTCTTTTGTCTTCCATTCTTGGGTGTATCACTAGAGTGCTTTAATTTCTCATAAAGAAATGAACTTCTTTCTAAAGATGCCTTTGTTTAAGTTAGCAACCTCACCTGAAAACTGAAAATCAGAGAGACATAGTCACCCAAATAATGCCTGTTGGGTGACTACCCAGGATGAATAATTTCAGTACAGTACCAAATAGAAATCAATTTTTTTTAATTTATTTATTTTTAATTAGAGAATCACCGTGAGGGTACAGTTACAGATTTATACACTTTTGTGCTTATACTTCCCTCATACAAAGTTTGGGAACCCATCCCTTCACCAGTGCCCATTCTCCACCACCCGTAAACCCAGCGTCCCTCCCACCCTCCCCAATCCCATCTCCCCCCCACCCCACCCTGCCACTGTGGCAAGGCATTCCCTTCTGTTTTCTCTCTCTAATTATCTGTTGTGGTTTGCAATAAAGGTGTTGAGTGGCCGCTGTGCTCAGTCTCTAGCCCTCATTCAGCCCGCAACTCCCTTCCCCCACATGGCCTTCGACTACAATGTAGTTGGTGATCGCTTCTCTGAGTTGACCTTTCCCCGGAACGTGAGGCCAGCCTCGAAGCCATAGAAATCAATTTTTGAGCAGTTTCTTGGATTACATTAATGATATTTTCAGGGGAAATACTGTAATATGATACAAATGCTAGTTATAAACTAAGTGCATTTCAGAATAAAAGACTTTACATATACTCCCCCGTCTACTAAAAAGTTGTTTTTCTTCTACTCAGACATTTCATTTGTTCTGTTTCCATGACCTATCAGTTCTTCAAAAACACTCTACTGTTTTTAAAGAAAAGTACAATATTTTGTAAAGAAAAGGGGGTTCAAGGACTACTGAAGAACATACGTCAAGAAGATAACCTACAACTATTAATTTTGCCATAAGGGAAAAAGAAGGGCAAAATGCTCTATAGAAAACCACTTCCTGATATAAACCAAAGTTCTGGCTACGTTTTACCACTGATCTTTAATTATTTTTCTTAGGTCTATGAAGAAGAGTTGCTAATAATTTAGCTTTCAGTTCTATTACAAAATATTACACACACACAAAATGAAGCTGTTTTATGTTCTCAATTCTCATTATAATAAATTATGATACAGTAGAACATATCAGGCATATGTATTATATATTACATACCTGGGTCAAATTTTGGTTATTTCTGTTTCTTACAACTCTATGCCACATGCTATCAGAATAGTTGCTTTCTGTGGGTGTCCTTCTTTATTTTTTGGTAGGGCAAACCCAGCTGTGCTTGGGGGTTACTTTTGGCTCGGTGTTCCTTGAAGTGCTCGGAGCCCATGTGGTACTGATAGTAATCTGAGACTCTGGCCCACTCCAACCCTTTAAACTTCCCCTGAATATCCCGAGGATGCAAAAAAGCACAGTAGAAATGACATCTGTACCTATATGTCCATTGCAGCACTGTTCACAATAGCTAAAATCTGGAAACAACCCAAGTGCCCTAAAACAGATGACTGGTTAAAGAAACTTTGGTACATCTACACAATGTAATGCTATGCAGCTATTAGGAGAGATGAAGTAATGAAATTTGCTTATATATTGATAGATATGGAGAGTATCATGCCAAGTAAAATGAGTCAGAAAGAGAGGGACAGACATAGAAGGACTGCACTCATTTGTGGAGTATAGAATAACATCACATGAGGCTGACACCCAATGATAGTAGATACAAGGGCCAGGAGGATTGCCCCATAGCTGGAAGACTGTTTCATGAGCGGAGGGGAGAAGACAGATGAAATAGAGAAGGGATCACTAAGAAAATGATGGCTGGAGGAATCAGTTGGGATGGGAGATGTGTGCAGAAAGTAGATAATGGACCAAACATGATGAACTCTCTGTCTGTGTTGCAAGTCATAATGCCCCAAAGTAGAGAGAGAGTATGGGGACTATTGTCTGCCATGGAGGCAGGGGGAGGGTGGGAAAGGTGGGATATACTTGGGATATAGATAGTGGGGTATGTGCACTGGTGGAGGGATGGGTATTTGATCATTGTGAGATTGTAACCCAAACATGAAAGCTTGTAACTATCTCACAGTGATTCAATAAAATTAAAAAAAAAAACTTAAAGCACCCCTGAGTCTCTCTCTGTGCCTCTTATGGGTTGTTTGTGTGTCTTCTTATGATGACTTGTTCAGCAAAAGTCTGTCAGCAAGTTCTACACTGAGATCTGCCTGTGAGTGTGACGTAGGCACTTGCATTCCTTGATGTCTAAACAGTCACACTGGGTCATGTGATGGGACTTCGTTGTATGTCTTCTGCAGGTTTCTCACTAGAAAGAAACCTTTGAAATGATCACACAGAGAATGGCAACGTTCTCTCTTTGTGATCACACTTGGACCAGGCTCTTCTTTTCTTTTGCCTTTCTCTGTGGCACAGAGGCACAAGAAGGGACACTGTTCTCAATGAAGCAGCCACCCAGAAGGGGCGAAACTGCTGTGTGCTTCTTGTCTTTGCTATCGCTCAGGTTCAGGGTGTGTGTTTTGAGAACGTTGAGCGTTTGGTCAAGTCTGCTTTCTGCAACTTGACTGAATTCAAACAAATTCTCATCCATGTGAAGTCTTGGGTGAGCTAAAAATTAACTTTGTTCCATTATTATCAGATACTATAAACAGAGATAGTCCAGACTTTAGAAAAGAGATTTATAATGTGAGGAGAGCAAAGGCATTAGAATCTTCTCTGGAGACCCAAGAACCTTTTGTGGAAAGACCTAGTCAGGAGAGGAATTTCGGTGTTTTGTTTGCTTTGAAACACCTTTCCCCCTTTTTCCTTCATGGCAGCATTGACAATTACAGGGCACCTTCTTGATACTATTTTTTTAATACTACCTCAGCTCCATTTTCCTTAAAAAATATTGTAATTTCTGCTTCTGGTGGAATTTCTCCACTAATTCAGTGCTGAATTACTTGCTACCAGTATCACTGTAGAGTGTACGGACTTTGGAAATCCCCCTGACATCTTTCTTGCCAAATTTGTTTCTGGTTTTCACGCCCACAATATTTCTTCCTAATCTGGCCAGCCATCTCTGACTTATTTTAGTAATGTTACATTTCAGAGTTTAACAGTGACATGCAGCACAGATTTGAAGGGTTTTGGGGGGTGGGGGATAGGAGACACACAGAACTCAAAGAACAGCAACAGCATACTTTGCATATAGGAAACCTGGGTTGGCGGCCCAGTCTGATATGGTTTCCCAACCACTGTCAGGAGTGATCCCTGAGCACTGAACCAAGAAACCCCTAATAAACATTCCAGGTGTTTCCTCCAGCCCCACCACCACAAAAAAAAAAGGAAAAGAAGAGAAAAAAAAATTTCAGTGGGGGGTGGGGCAGTGGTCGGAAGCAGGCTCAAAGAAGAACAATGAAAGTGATGTGGGAAGAAAATTGGGTGGAGCTAGATCTTTTTCCCTGGGGTGGAAGTGGTCAAGAGACGAAACAGAAGCGTGTTAGCCGCACAAGACTTTTAGTCAAATTTCTAGTTTTTCAGTGTTTAGTAACAAGATGGTTCTAAGAGCTCTAAAATTTGACAGAGGTAGACCTAACCATTTCTACTCCTCAGAAATAGCTTTGGAAATGGAATATGTATATGTATATATTCATCTTAATTTTTTTCTTTTGTGGGGAATTGAGTCATACCTGCTGGTGCTCACAGGTTATTACTGTTTCTGTGCTCAGGGGACATGTATGGTGGTGAGGATTAGAACTGGGGATGGCCACATGTAAGGCCAGCAACCTGTCTTCTGTGCTATCCCTCTGGACCCTCATTTTGGATCCTATTTGGAAGATATATTTGATCCTTAGTTCTTTTTAAAAATTGTATTGAATTACCATGAGATAGTTACAAGCTTTCATGTTTGGGTTGCAATCACACAATGATCAAACACCCATCCCTCCACCAGTGCACATTCCCCACCACCAATATCCCTGGCATACCTCCCCCTTCTTCACCCTCCCCCTACCTCCATGGCAGACAATATTCCCCATACTCTCTCTCTACTTTGGGGCACTATGGCTTACAACACAGACACTAAGAGGTCATCGTATTTGGTCCATTATCTACTTTTGGCATGCATCTCCCATCCCAACTAATTCCTCCAGCCATCATTTTCTGAGTATTCCCTTCTTTATTCCATCTGCCTTCTCTTCTCCACTCATGAAGCAGTCTTCCAGCTATGGGGCAATCCTCCTGGCCCTTGTATTTACTGTCCTTGGATGTCAGCCTCATGTGATGTTATTCTATACTCCACAAATGAGTGCAGTCCTTCTATGTCTGTCCCTCTCTTTCTGGCTCATTTCACTTAGCATGATACTCTTCATGTTTATCCAATTATAAGCAACTTTTATGACTTCATCTCTCCTAACAGCTGCATGGCATTCCATTGTGTAGATGTACCAAAGTTTCTTTAACCAGTCATCTGTTCTAGGGCACTCGGGTTGTTTCCAGATTTTGGCTATTGTGAACAGTGCTGCAACAAATATATAGGTACATATGTCATTTCTACTGTGCTTTTTTGCATCCTCGGGATATATTCCCAGAAGTGGTATTGCGGGTCATATGGAAGCTCACTTTCTAGTTTTTGAAGGACTGTCCATATTGTTTTCCAGAAAGGCTGGACCAGTTGGCATTCCCACCAACAGTGAAAGAGCATCCGTTTTTCCCCACATCCATGCCAGCACTGGTTGCTTTTGTTCTTTTGAATGTGTCCCAGATCCTTAGTTCTTATTTTGTGGACAAGAGCAGAAGAAAACCGTTTGCGTCACTCACCTACACTTACCCTAAGGTACAATAGCTGTCCACCACAGTCCTTTGGCACCCTGGACACCTCAGCCTTCTTTTTCTCCTCCACCCTGTAATTGCAGTCTTTAGTTTTGTGGTCAGAACTCAAGGGTTTGTTTTCATTTGACGCTGTCTACTCTCTTGCTCTGTTTATATAACACAGACAAGTGAGATCATTTGATATTTTTTCTCTTTTTGATTGATTTCACGTAACACAATGCCATCTTCATCCATGTTGTGAAAAGGCAAGTGTTTATCTTTTATATATTTGAGTTGGACTCCAATGTGTATATAGATCTATCTATCTACCTATTGATATAAATTTTATGTATTTTCACTTATTTTTGTGGGTCATACCCAGGACTCTTCAGGAACCTTTGGAGAAGTAAACTGAAAAATTAAAGATAAGTAAAATTGTGTCTCCTCTGAAAGTGATTTTGTTTTTTATTTAGGTTCATAATGTAATTATGCTAATTATAAGAACATAACAGAAAGTAAGGAACAAGTCCTCTTCCCTTTAACAGATGAATATACTTGTATGAAATATGCCCTAATCTCTGAACATGCGACACGTATTCGAGTGTTCATATTTTATTACTTCTTAAATACTACATATAGTTTTATTTTCATGAATAAAAATTAAAGGCATATATGGAATATATTATTTAAAATACATAAAACATGTAACTTATATATGTATATATTAGCTTCAAGGGCTGGAGTGACAGCACAGTGGTAGGGCATTTGCCTTGCACAAGGCCAATCTGGGTTCGATTCCTTTCTCCTTCTTGGAGAGCCCGGCAAGCCACCGAGAGTATCCCGCCCACATGGCAGAGCCTGGCAATCTACCCATGGTGTATTCGATATGCCAAAAACAGTAACAACAAGTCTCAAAATGCAGGTGTTACCAGTGCCCATTCGAGCAAATCAATGAGCAATGGGATGACAGTGACAGTGACAGTGATACTAGTTTCAAAATCACAATGTCACTTAAAAATGATTGAAATTGTTAATATCATCAAATTTTGTAAAACACCTATGCATGCAGAGTGACAGGCATTTAGATAGGATGGGGAATTCAAAGAATTATATAATTATATGTCTTCAGTGACCTTGAATTTAGATGGGAAATTAATGCATTCTTTATTAATAGGCATGAACTTTCCAGATAGTACACCAAATGTCTTTATAGAACCAAATGTCTAGAAGAGAGTGTGATGCTAGGCAGACATGCCACATACATATGGAAGTCAGTATCCTGAAGAGATTTTTCAAAGAACTGGTTTTAACTTCTCTGAAGTAGAATAGTTGAAGGATAAGGATTGGGAGAGGAAAATTCTGATAGACAGAGGTCTGAGGCTGTGGCTAGATGGGAAGATGGCTAAGATGTTCTTATTTTATCAGAGAAGCAAGCAAGAAAGATGGGTGATGTAAACAGAAGTCAAATGGCCTTGGAAGAGGAGTTTTTTTGATTGTATGACCTAAATCAAGTCACTTAATGTTTCAGAATGTCAGTTGCTTTATTTGTAAAATGAACTCTGGTTTAGTCTTTTAATAAGGTTTTGTTTAGAGATGAAAGGTTAGCATCAAGAGAAACAAGGAAAACCCTGCTTATGAGAAATAAAGTTTTCAAAAGACAATTATTTTAAGATGTCAGTTTATAATAAGGATTGGAAGATAACTGTGGTAAAAGGCCTTAATACGTGTCAAGAAATATGAGATAAAGTGCATAAACTCAGTAAGATTAATACTGGCAGGCCCATCCTTGTCATTATATTTATTTGAGGGATTTATTGATGAAGAGAGAATCTAAAACTTATATTTGTGATTTAGATGTTTTCTGATGTGCTGAACTCATGTTCTTTTTTATGCTAGATTAAGGCTTCTAGACTATCACTTTTAGGCTAAGCAATATTGAATTTGTTATGCAGAGCTTTGAGCATGTTAGCTGTTAACTAATCTGAAAGCTCTGTTACACATTTCTGCTTTCCCCAATTCAAACTAGACTGCATTGAGTGAGGTAGAAAGAAAATAGAAATTGATGCAACGAGCCACAGCAGAAGTGAAAGGAGGTAGCGGACTCCCAAGACAGTTTACAACTTACAGGGAATTAAGCGTGATCTAAAAATATACCTAAGAGGAAATGAGTTTTTGAGAAGGGCCTTGGAGGAGAAACATGAATCATGCTTATAAACTAAATGGGAGTCTAAGAAAAGTCATATGCAAAGCTCAGAGATCTCAAGTTTGCTTTAAAGATACATTGGGAGTATCTGTGATAAAATGGTGAATTCTCACCCTCAGTTCACATGAGTTTATGCTGTCCCTCTCTTTATCACCACTCCAATACATGCTCTAAGTAAACTGAATGATTTGGCAAGTGGTGGTGGTGGTGGTTGGTTATTTGGGGGCCATACCTGACAGTGCTCAGTGCTCAGTACTCCTGCCTCTGTGCTTGAGTGCATTTTGATAAATTATTTTCGGCTTGTTTGTGGGGAGTAAAATGCAGTGAATAACTACCAAGTCACTGTGGCCAATGTTTTCTTATGTCTTCTTCTTTGCAGTGACTGAAATTAAGTACAGAAACTCACATATACAAGGCAAGTATATGTATATGTGATTTCTCTCTCCAGCCAGATAGTCTTCTAAATGCTGTTACTCTTTCTTTCAAACATTCTGTTACTGTCTTTCTTTCAAACATTAAATTTAAGTTTCATACATTGCTTTAAGTTTCATACATTTTTCATTCAGTATCATTTAAATTTTAGAACAGAGGAAAAAGATAGGGGAGGTTAAGGTACATACACACCTATAGCTGATTTTATTTCTTAATTGTCCTTGTAATTATATTTTTTAAATTTTACATTTGAAAACTACAGTGAGTATTAGAACTATATTTTCTGTCCACATGGATTTTCTCATACTTTAAAAATCTTACAATCATATCTGACCATAGTAACAATAGAGCATTTCTGATTCATTACTTTTAAGATCATGTATATACTTAAATTGCCAACTTATGTTTATGTTGACATAAAATGTAGATAGAGGACTCAGTTCTCTTGCTGACTATGGTAATTTGGGAAAAATTCAAGTGGTGAAGAATGATTCAGATGTTCATCTAAATGAACTTAATTTCACTGTTCACAATAGCCAAAATATGGAAACAACCTGAGTGCCCTAAAACAGATGACTGGTTAAAGAAACTTTGGTACATCTACACAATGGAATGCTATGTAGCTATTAGGAGAGATGAAGTCATGAAATTTGCTTATAAATAGATAAACATGGAGAGTATCATGCTAAGTGAAATGAGTCAGAAAGAGAGGGACAGACATAGAAGGACTGCCGTCATTTGTGGAGTATAGAATAATATCACATGGGGCTGACACCTCATGTCAAGGTGTCAAGGACAGTAGATACCAGGGCCAGAGGGATTGCCCTATAGCTGGAAGACTGCTTCAGGAGTAGAGGGGAGAAGGCAGATGGAATAGAAAAGGAATCACTAAGAAAATGATGGCTAGAGGAACCAGTTGGGGTGGGAGATGCATGCTGAAAGTAGATAATGGACCAAACATGGTGATCTCTCAGTGTCTGTATTGTAAGCTATAATGCCCCAAAGTAGAGAGAGAGTATGGGGACTATTGTCTGCCATGGAGGCAGGGGGAGGGTGGGAAAGGGGGGGGTATACCCGGGATTTGGTGGTGGGGAATGTGCACTGGTGGGAATGTGCAACCCAAACATGAAAGCTTGTAACTATCTCACAGTGATTCAATAAAATTTAAAAAATTTAAACGAAAATAAATTTCAAAGGTAATTACCCTCATTGGGAAAAAAAAATCCAGAGGCATTTCTTTTACTGGCCCCTTTCATATGCCTCCACCATTTGCAGTCCTGAAGAATCATCTTTACCAGTGGTAAACATGTTAATATTTTGGTGCTTGTGTATTTTCAGAAAGAAGGAAAAGTAATAGGTATGGAATACTGTGTGCTTGCCTTTTAAATTTGACTTCACTTGTTGATTGGCATATCATAAACATATTTTCTTACAGCTAAATATAGAACAGATTTGTGACTTGATTTATTTCTTTTTGGTTTGGTTTGTTTTTTGATGTTTTGGGTCATATTCTGCTATGCTTGGGGACTCTTCCAATCAGAGGTCTCATCTAGTTGTGCTTGGGACACTTGCAGTGCCACGGATGGAGCCTAAGTCTTCAGCATGCAAAGAATATGCTTGACCCATAGAGCTCTGCCTCCATCAGGAGGATTGTGTGTTTTGAACAACTTCACAATTTCAAACTAAACTATAATTTCCCCAATCTTTTTTATTGGCAGATATTTTCTATTATTTCTCTCCTCTACAATATTCCACCAGAGACCATTCTCAAAATTACATCTTTGTCCTCCTATATGCATTATAGAAGTTTATAAAAAAAGAAAGACCTGGTTCAAGAGGTATTTACTTTTAAGGTTTTGCACGAAATATTGATGATGCCTTCAATTATCTTCAAAGGACTATGAATATGTATGTTCCTTCCACATAGCATATGTCTAACAATTTCATTAGATTCTCACATGAATAAGTACTATGGATGTTTTTGCTTTAGTTCTTCTGAAAGCAAGTCCTGAGACAAAAATGTGCAGATGAATTAAAAAAACCTGAAATACTGAAAAATATTTATTACTCCAAGTAGAATGCAGACAGTTGGAATTTGTCCGTTCTTTTCTATACTAAAAGCCTTTGTTTCTAGATTTAAAGTAAGACATTTGTCAAAATCATAAAATTAGAAAAACTGTCTCCATCTCCTAACTGAAATTGGAGATACAGGAAGGACCGATTTTCCTCCTCTGATTTGACATAATGAACAATCACTGACAGGTCCATCTAATTCTCAAATTCTGTCCTCAAACTGGTTGCAATGCCTAAAATTTCCATGACGAGGATTATGACTTCAGGTTAAGATATTGTGGAGAATTCTTTAAAGATATTCATAAAATGCATTATGGTAGTTGTGTTAGTGACTAAGATGGTAAATAGTGACTAAAATGGTAAATAAGATGAATTCCCACATTATGATGTAGGAGAGAAAAGGGGCAAGGACTGAAGCAGTGGTCCTTGATTAGGAATTCTTGAATTCACTGGGGCCTAACAACTTGAAGATTCATTAGTATAGCTTAGAAATTTTTAAATAAAAGTTTCTGTATTAGCTGCTTAAAAATATTTTTCTTTCAGACAGAGTTCGGTATTTTCAAATGAGTTTGCATTCAGCTCACTTAACCAAATAGACAATTTTGCCATACCTTCCAGTGGGTTTTCCTCCATGACCAAAAGCACAGGCCTGTTTATAAATTGTCACCCCTGGGGTTGGTGTCCAGAGTCCCATATCTCTGTGAACATGGAGGGACATCATGGAGAAAGACACATCATTGATAATTCTTAAGACTCTAAAATATCCAAACCATAGTGCAAGTGCATCGTACTATCAGATCACCTGAAATTTGAGCCCATTTCCAGTTCAGTAATTCTTAAGTTATCTGGTGTGTATGCTATGACTTATCCAACCTGAACAATGGAAATGTGCCTGGAAACAAAGTTTGATGTAAGTGGCCTTCTTACTTCTGGCTGATGAAGAAAATTATCATATAAAGGTGAAACTCTGAAATTTTGTATGCCTTTTCATGTTGGCTTCACTCCTCCTTCCACTTTCCTATTTTGAAAATTCTTCAGTAAATCATGCAATTTATCTACCAAATACATATTTGTACTAGGAAAAGAGATTCATTGGTAGAATAGTATTAAAAATAATATAAAGCCAATGATTTTAATATCAGCAAAAACTTCTATTGTGCTGTGATTTCTATATTTTATTTGAATTCTTGCCATATATGCTGTGGGGCTTATTTTATTTATTTTCTCACCACTATATAAATGAGGGAAGTGAGCCTTGAAAAAGTGAAGTAAATTGTTCAATATCACAAAGCTTGTAAGTGGGAGAAGTAGAGTCTGAACATTTAGTGTGATGCCAAAACCCATGGTTTGAGGGCACCAGATCACCATGATGACAACCAGAGAAAGCATCGCCTTCATTACACCTTAGTGTATACTCAGATCTGGGTACAGAAGAGTATCAGTTCGAACAAGCAGCAGACTGACTGACAGTTATGGTTGCGGATAAGCTATGGGTATCTGGTAGTACGCTGAGTCGAGCCTAGTTTTTGTTTCCTTTGGAGTTCCTATAGTGGGTTATTATCAGCAGGATTTACTCCTGGTCATTTGTGTCATATGCTTACTTCTGACTGCTGCTAACAGCTTGTTTGTCCTTGCACTGCTTTGCTCTGTCTAAATAATGGTGCAGGGAGAGATTCTGAAATGGCACTAATTAAGACATTCCAAGAACAGGGAAATTCTGGTCTATCTTAGGCTATAATTACTTTCAGCACTTGAAAGCAGGTTATGAAATTACCACCTTAGATACTGCTCTAGTACTATTGTTCTCAACTGGACTGCTGTTTTCTTCCCCAGGGATACTATCTAGAGACACTATCTAGGGATAAGTATTGCCTCTGGAATCTGGTGGGTAGAACTGAGAGCTGCTGCTTAGGTTCCCACAGTGCCTCCACAATAGAATTATCTAATCCCGAATACTAGGCTGGCCAGGGTTCAGAAGCTGCATTAATGAAGCATTTTGGAAAGGAAGGCCATTTTATGAAATATCTATATGTGAATCAAAGGGAAATGAGCATATTTTATGACCCTACCTCAAGGTTATTATTGTACATTTATGCATGCATAATAATGCCAATTATAATATATTATTATATTTATCCTAATATATATAAGGCCCCGCTCCACAAGTTCAGATGAGTCTCATGCATGAAGGAAGTGGCAGAGGAAGCCAAGTGTATGGGACCTGGGGCTGAGATCTCCAAGCCTGCTCGGATCGGGTCTGGGCCTCTTCCGCCCAGATCCCCCATTTTCCAGCAGCTAGGTGATCACAACCAGAAACTTCCCCCTGTGCCATGTAATCCCATCAACGGCCAACATCCAGAGACTATAAAACCAAGCTCCCTATTGGAGAACCTGGCAAGCTATCAAAGTTTTCCTGCCTGCACGGAAGATCCTGGCAAGCTCCTCATGGTGTATTCGTATGCCAAATACAGTAACAAGGATGGGTCTCTCTCCTTACCCTGAAAGAGCCTCTAATGTGGCACTGTTGGGAAGGACAAGTAAAGAGAGGCTGCTAAAATCTCAGGGCAGATTAATGGAGACATTACTGGACCCGCTGGAGCAAATTGAAGATCAACAGGATGATAGTGATAGTGATTTATTATAATATATCATTCTCATATTATTTCTCATGTCAATTGTATATGAAAAATATGCCTAATTCCCTGATAATTCTCCCTTCATCTTTCTTTTACATACCCCCCACTTTTTAATTTTTTGATAAGCATACAATGCTTATGTTTCTTTTATGAAAGAAAATTTAAAAGGACTGTTAGTTTTTCTCATGCTGAGTTTAAGAACATGAGAAGTGTGTTAGTCTTTTTCCCCCCTCTAGGTTACATTTAGTTAAAGAAAATCAATTTTTTTCATTCACAACTGATTTGGCATTGACATTTCTTTTCTGTACACAGGTATAGATAATGATTGGAAAGAGTAAGGCTTGGGGTCATGTGGGCAACATATGAGGGCACTTTTACAATGTAACCATGAGTCTTCTCAGAGGTGCTTTTTATTTTCATAAAACATTATCAGGATAAGTTAATAGCTTGAAAGACAGCCTCTTTCACTTCCCTGTTTCAAGGGAAACTTAATTTTTAAAAGAAAATTCAGAACTCTTGATAGTTAATTCTTAGCCTTCTAGAAAAAACATGTATAATTTCCATTACTTTTTTTTAAAAGTACCATCCTGTTTTGCTAAATCTTATTACATATTGTTATTGTTTCTATAACAATAACATAATTTCCATTCCTTTTATAAGCCAAATAATACAATGTTCAATTACATTCTCTGTCTTATCTCAATGTCTTATGTAGACTATCCATTTTAGTGGAAATTAAAAAATGTGTTTTAATTATCTATGCATCTGTCATCTATTATATTCATGTGTATATGATGTCCTTGAAAAATATGACATCCTGTGTCTATCTAACTCACATTATTTGACTTTTGCTTCCAGCTCCTCTTTTTAACCTTTAGTCTTACATTTATAGTATTTCGGGAATACTTGTTATAAATGTAAGTTCCTGGGTCTTAGTCCTCAAATTTCCTCAAGAGAATGGGGTTGTGGGAATCTCTAGTTTTTATATTTTTATGCACTGCAGGTTTTGAGAACCACCAGTGAAATGTTGGTCTTATCTCACGGGCTATTTTAACGAACTTTTCTGACTGCTAACTGGAGAGTAGCTTTGCTTTCACATCAACTGTCTTACCTACGCAGCTGTCTGTTCTCCTTGATACTTGCTTATCTATAGACAAAATGCAGATTATAATCTTACCAACACATAACAGGAGTCTGGAGAAATTAGTTTTATCGAAAGATCATATAGAATGTTTAGAATATTTGTTTGTTTTTTATGGAGAAATACCTAAAGGTAAACAAGTCAATTTCTGTTTGGAAATGATGCATTTCATTTAGTCTTTGCTTTAATCTGGGCATTTGTCTAATAATAGCAAACACACAGTAGTAACATCGGCATATGTTTTTTTGATAGTCATACCTGTGAATGATTTTAGTTTTACTTTGATAATTCTCAAAGCGGTTAAGATTTTCAAAAGGTTTTTATATTTCTATTAAGTCAGTTCTATTTTTTAAGAATATTCTTAGGAGAATTTTTGGGTGTCCTTAGAGAAAAAGGTGGTAGGTGCAGTCAGTTGGAGTCTGGAAGATATGAGCTAGATTCAGAGACTGTGAAATGCTTCATCAGCCTTCTACATAGGAGGTTCCCAAAGAATATTTCAGGATAAAGTGATAATTGCACAGAATCCACCAAAACGGCATTATTTTCCATGATGCTATATAGTCTCGTCTTTCATTTTTAGTACTTAAAAACCAACAAAAATGTTCCTAGGGATCTTACTTAAACCTGGTAGAAGGTTTCAAGTTCATGGTACATTGGGGCAACAGGCTGATTAGATGGAAGATCTTGATAATGGCAATCAGGGGGTCAGGAAGGATGACTCTACTTCCTGTTATTGTTGTTTTCTCACTTAGCACGTTGGGGAAACTATTTCAGCATTGATAGTCATCTTTGGCTTGCTAATTTGGAGATCTAATTAATCATTGTACACTGTACATAATGTGCACATTCTCAGCCTTTAAAAAAAAGAAATGAATAAGCTGACTTAGATATTTCTCCCCTTTGTGAGAACAGATTGTTGAGCAGGCACTGGTGGATATGGAATGAAGTCAGGTCAGTCAGGTCCAAAGGCACCCCATGAGTCTGAAGCCTTCCCAGCTCTTGGTACCATTCTTGGAATTATTGCTGCTTCACTTTGCATCCTCAGCCAGACCACAGTGAGCAGTGTCTTGAGGAAGCACTTTCCGTGCTTCTACACGGTGGTGGTGGTGGTGGTGAGACTCAGTGGTGAAACTTGCCTTTCTTCAATATCAAAAAAAGGGAACTCAAATGAAAATGGACTTGCCTCTTGAAGGAGGGCATAATCCTTTCCGGTAGGTATAAAGGGACATCAGAGAGCAAATGAATGTCCACAGAACCAATCACACCACCTAACCCAGGGAACTGAAATATGTTCATCAAAAAAACCAGGAATACAGCTCAGTGGTAGAACATTTAACCTTGCATATGTGGAGCATTAACTTCAACCCCCAATGTCACAAAAATGAAGCACTAATGAATAAACGCACCATTCAAAGCTAGAGTACATATATTAATACCTGAATTTAAGGAGTCATAAGAATGACAATGAAATACTGAGAAGACTATGCTAACTGAACATTCTTACCAGTCCTTAACATCAAATTCCCATTACTAAGAACACCATTTGCTAACCAGAGCCAAGCTTCTCAAGAAGCTTCTTACCCTATGGTAGTCTTTTTAAATGTCTCACAACAATCTATAATGGTATTTTCCTGCCATTCCCTTCCTTCTACAGGTGAAGGAAGTGGAATTATTCTCATGGGAAAATTTAAGGAAGTAGTTGATTACCATGAATAGGAGCTAGGAATTCAGAACTCTAAAAGTCAAAGAACTCCTTCTGAGAAGAATTATTTATTTGTAGCTAGTTTGCTGCAAATAAGAAGTATTGTGAAATGTTTTGATTTTTAAGGGCTAAACAACAGGCATTGTTCATTAATTTGACTTTCAGGAGGCTCAAATAGTCAAAGATATTTTATGGCCCATACTATTTGGCATCTTGCCAAATACTGCCTAGTTTGTTGGGTTTCGTATTGATTCAGCTTCAATGTTGTCTATTGGAGTAAGACATGGGGGGAATAAATGCACTTTATTATTGAGACTTATCAATGCCTATAGAGATTAGTGTAATCTGTGATGAAATTATGCTTGCTGTCTTCAGTGAGTACTCCACTATATTTTAGACTTAGGATCTTGTTTATTCTTCTGCTCACATTCTACATAATTATAATTGGTTCTGGAGAGGTGTTACTTTTCCTTGGTCATATTATTTCCTGTTTATCTATGATGAAATTACTGTTTGCAGTTCCTATTCAACCCCTGAAACTTAAATTCATTTATTAGAACAGTGCTTTTATTTACGATTAGTTTTTTCTTTCTTAAATAAACCCCATATAGTCATACAGTAGACTTTGACCACTGGGAAAGGTTACGTGACATTTATCCCTGCTAAACGTGGATGCTGATATTTTCTTATCTATCCATTGCTTTCAAAACAAACTATGCCTGGATTTTCTTTCCTGAATTGCACATAATATGGTATCTAAAAATTCTATTCATCTTTGGATTCCTCATACTACAAACCTTTCTTGTCAGGTGCTTAATAACTATATGTTGAATAAGTGATGCAGTTAAAATGAATAAACAGAATTCATAATCAACTACCACTTGGAACTTTTCTATTATTCAGTACTTTACACAGTTGTGGAGGCCTAATGTAGTGTTACATTCCATATATTGTTTTATGATATTGCTTTGCACAGGCTTGCATTGTGCAGTGGAGTTTGAGTAGTAATGTTTGGCAAATAGGAGTGACCCTTAATTTGCTTCCAGTGATTCACATGTTGCCATAACAACTACTTGTTTGCTTTCTTGGGTTATTTATAGTAACATACTTTTGAGGCCTGATAAGAAACCAGTTTTTATGTCTTGCATAATTATATTTTCATACAATTTCCATTTTAGTGTATATTTGATGAAAATTTGTCCGTGAAGGTGGAAGAATCAGCTGTATCATAATCTACATATAAATTTGTAAGTCAACTTTGAATAGGTAGTTAGCAGAGGCTACTAAGAGTAGATTTCACTATTAACTAAAGCTGAACAATCTTTCAGGAAAAAGCCAAAATATTAAGTTGAATTGGTTAATGAATTTTAATCCAAGTGTGTTATAGATATAATCTGAAAATATAAAGTTAATATCACTGTCATTGTCATCCCGCTGCTCATTGACTTGCTCCAGTGGGCACCAGTAACGCCTCCATTTTAAGACTTGTTACTGTTTTTGGCATATTACTTTCGGTAGTTTGCTGGGCTCTTGGACTGGGGTGGAGGAATTGAACCCTGGTTGGCCGAGTGCAAGGCAAATGCCCTACTGCTGTGCTATCGCTCCAGCACCTGCAGCTATTACTTAACTTAGACTTAATTTTTTCTTAATTAGAGTCTTCTGAGAGGTAAATAAAAATAGGGAGGAACGTCATTCTCTTCAAAAGTATGAATGGAACTTATTTGTCTAATATTTGTGTCTGTGAAACCATATATTGTGTTATAAAGATGATAGGCATTTTTTTGACTGATAGCATCCTAGATTCACTCCAACAGGACATCACTTATCTTCTATTTCTCTAGGTTAACTCATTTGTATAAGTAGCACTGTAGCACTGTCATCCCGTCGTTCATCGATTTGCTTGAGCGGGCACCAGTAATGTCTCTATTGTGAGACTTGTTGTTACTGTTTTTGGCATATTGAATACACCACAAATAGATTGCCAAGCTCTGCTGTGTGGGAGAGATACTCTCGGTAGCTTACCAGGCTCTCCGAGAGGGATGGAGGAATCAAACCTGGGTCAGCCGCTTGCAAGGTAAATGCCCTACCCACTGTGCTATTTGTATAGCTCATTTGTATAAAATGAAAATGCCCTACTCGCTGTGCTATTTGTATAGCTCATTTGTATAAAATGAAAAAAGGCACCTCTTTTTGGGAGGGAGGGACACACCTGGTGATGCTCAGGGGACACCTGGCTCTGTGCTCAGAGCTCACTCCTGACTCCTGACAGGGCTCGAGAACCATTTGGGGTGCTGGTGATTGAAGCTGGATTGTCCATGTGCAAGACATGTGCCCTAGTCACTGTACTATCACTCTGACCCCAAGTCTCCCAAGTCTGGCACATTTAAGGCTTCCCATATCTTTCCCATGATACTTGGGAAAGAAAAAACGTTTATCCGGGAACCCAAATACAGATTTTAGCTTCTGCTAACAAGCTAAGTGATCTATTTTTAAATATTAATATTTATTTTTATTGAATTAATGTTGAATGAGATAGATCATTACAAAGCCATTCATGACTAGGTTTCAGTCATACAATGTTCCGACATCCATCCCTTCACCAGTATAATTTTCCAGCACCAATGTCCCCAGTTTCCCTCCCATCCTCCATCCCCATATAACCCTCCACCCCAACCTGCATCTATGGCTAGGTGATCTTTTAGAAAACTTTACAGTAGGGCTCAGTATTCTTAACCACTAAGATAAAATAAAGGTTGAACTAAATGACCTTGCATGATATTCCTAACTCAGACATACCATGAGTTAAATCTGTCATACTGATATCCCTGAGTCTGGAAAGATATTTTCTTAAGCAATGGAAAACTGAACATAAGTGAACCTGAGGCTGCCCATTGTCTTTATTTAATTCAGTTAAGAAGCCCTGGACATTGTCTTCTGGGAGCATACAAGAAGAATTAGCTAATAATATTGTAATGATCATAACAGTCTGATTAGTGATTAATTATTAAGCACTAGATGATAGGCAATTTTCAGATATTATCTTGTTCTCAACACAGTTCTGGAGCTAGATTTCACGTGTGAAAAAACCGAGGGCCAGAGAGTCTACTCACTTCTAAAGATTATTAATTGGATAGTAGATTCAAATTCAGGTTCTACTCTTGTTTGAGTTCATTTTCATCTCTAAGCCCTGTTGCTGTTATTTGCAACATTTCACACTCCATTTAAGAAATATTTATGTACTATTGTTATTTATCTGTACATAATAAAAAACAGAAACCGAAACTTAATATGATATGTACCTTTCACAGCTCTATAACAGATTGGGAAAGACTAGGGGGTTAAGCAGATGAAGTCCCACTGCATGGTGCTTATATTCCAGCAAGTGGCATAGTATTAATAATACTAATTTATTTACTAAACACCCAAGTTTGATTGTATTTTAGCAAATGGTCAGTGCTAGGGTAAAAGAAAACCTGGAGAAGGAGTTGGAAATGTGTGAATGAAACAGCATGGCTTTCACTTTTGAACCATATGGTTAGGTGGGTAGATGAACATTCAAGGCAGAGAGAACAATTGAGTCCTAAGTGGGTGTTTGCCTCTGGCTTTAGCAATAAAGTTATTTATGACAGAGAAAATGGCCACAATAAAGAGAATGCAATTTAGGCATTTCTATTTCTCCTCAAGGTTATTTTTATGTTTGGGAATCCAGTTGCCTCTTTTCTTTCTTTATCAGTATATTCCATCCTGATTACCTGCCAGCCTACTTGAAAAGATCATTTCCCACAATAGACTTACAGTTTTCATTTTACTTCAATATAATAAAGCAGTTCTCAACCTTCTGATCTCTGGAAACTTGAATTTCTTTAAAAATTGTAGAGGTCTCAGAGATATGTTGTTTATATGGGCTATATGTACCAATATCTCCCATATTTAAAATTTAAAAAGGAGTTAAAATTATTTGTTGACTTGTTAAAAATAGTGAACTCATTGCATGCTAGCATTCACAACTTACTGGTATGAAAAATAAGGGTTTCCAAAATAGGAAAAATAGGAAATTAGAGGTGTTATTTCACATTTTTGTATTAAATCCTTAATGACTGATTTGAGAGAACCATTGAATCCTCATAACTGCCTCTGCATTTAACCTGTTAAACTCTTTGGGTTGAAGCCTGTGAAGAAAATCTAGGATTATAATAATATATAGTTACATAAATTAAAAGTATCTTATTAGTATTTTCAGTGTATTGTGAATACACTTCCTTGACACTACTTTCAAAGTAATCTAGTTTCAATAAGAAACGTGAAGCCCACCAGTGAGTAAAATTTTTGTATTTAAAATATTCTCAAGGAGCAAGAAGCTAGCAGATTATACGATAGTTTTACTGTGACATAGTTCTGACTTTACAATCTTCTTAAAAGGGTCTTTGGGTCTATCAGGAGTGGATACGCTGACATCACTTAGAAGCTTTAATAATGTGAAAAGAAAAGAAAATTTGGAAATAAAATGTTGCATTAAGAAAAGCTGAACCTAATGGTTTTGTTTCAGGGACAGCCAGGAAAGATAATAAGGTGGTTGGTGTCAGCAGAGCAGGGAGAGTTTCGGTCACTTAGCAGAGTGCTGCAAAACCCTGGTGATGCATATTGCAGACCCAGTAGGAAGACGGCCAGATCTTTGGGGGCTCTCAAATCTTTAGCACCTTAGTGAGCATATTAATAAAGATAACATCCACATAGATGCCTCAAGTAAGGTGTGTGAATAGAATCCTCTCTCCAGTGACTGTAACAGTCATAATGTGGCACCACTTGCACCTTCTGTGTGGAGAGCCTTGGTCACTGACTACAGAGCAAGACTAGGACAGAATCTGTTTAATGTAAAACCAAAAAGTTGATAGCAGCATAAATGTAGAATCTCTGTGGTATAGAAAGAATACTGATATGATCTTCATGGCAACCATAAAACAAAAATATCTGGTACAAAATCATTTAGACTGAAGAAATGAAAAGGGTCAACAGGGAATACTGTTCACATTAAAAGACAGAATAATTGGATGAGGGAATGAAAAGTTTTAAGTAGGGTATGCTCAGATCAATCTTGGCCCTGATACTCCAAGAGTATAGGGGAGAGAAGGAAAGAAAGAATGGAGGGGCGGGGGAGGAGAGACAGATGAGAAGCAATGGGGGCCAGAACAGGGGATTATGGCATAAAGTGGGTGTTAAGGAATGATAGAGTCAAATAACCAAACCACAGAGTTAATAACACTAAAATTAAGAGACCCAAACTTTAACAACTAACCTTAGAACAGGTACCTGTCAAGAGGACAGGCTATATAAAAGCCACCTTAAACAAAGGGAGGGTGTGCATATGCTGCCAGAGCCCATATGCAGCTTGGGCCCATGTAGTTGAGCACATATGGTGCCTGAGCACATGTATCGCCCACATCCTCCCTCTTGAGATGTGTACTTTCATGCTTTTGTGTCTAATGCTAGGATGTTTGTAGGGGAGCTCTCTGCCCCTGGAGAAGCCCTCGTTCTCTGTTGAGTGCATTACCCTCTCTCTCTCTCTCTCCCTCTCTGCACCTTAAAAATCCTCCAAATAAAATCTATTTATTAAAACAAAAGGACAGGCTGGGGGTGGGGATGGGGGCAGGTACGGGAGAGAACCTGGGAAGAGTAGTTGAGGGAAGTTGAGACTGGTGGATCAATGCTGCAATATTGTATGTGTAAAACTCAACTATGAAAAATTTTGTAAATCATGGTGCTATTATAAACAAAATTCAAAATTCACTAAAAATACTTAAGACCAAAACTCATGAAAAAAATCATAAAGCACCAGAAAACGAAAGATGGAATGGTAGTGAGCCTAATATGTCAATAATCTCCCTAAGTATGGAATGATTTGAATTTTCCAATCAAAACATACATATCTATGGATAAAAATGCAGAATCTATATTATTTACATGAAACATTGACATCAGATTTAGAGGCAAATATAGACTCACATTGAAAGGAGGAAGGAAGGACTTTTCTCTATAATAGCACAGACAGAGGCAGGAATCACTGTGTTCATGTTTGATAAATAGGACTTTTAGTTAAAAGAAGGTAAAGAGACAAAGACAGATACCCATTAAGATGGTATAATGTTTATTAGTATTTATTTGGCCAGCATAAATGCACTTAAATATATAAAATTTATTAGCAGCAAGAAACGATAGTAGCATTCTAAGAGCAAAGGTTTATCAACATGCCACATCAACAAGGAATCGATCATCAGGAAAACAAGTTAACAAGGAAATGATGACTTTTTAAAAAAGGTGACTAAACAGATAATCTTGACATATGTAGAAATTTTATCCCCCAAAGAAATGAATATCTTTTTTCCCCCCAGGAACACCTGAAACATGCTTAAGGATAGTCATTCTGGGACACAAAATGGGCCTCTATAATATATGAGAATTAAAATCATATCACATCATCTTTTCTGATCACAATAATGTGAGACTAGAAATAAGCCAAGGAAGAAACTCAAACATGACTCATGTTCAAATGAAAGCTCAAATATGATTCAGCATTCTCAAATGAGGCCTGGGAGTTTGCATTTCTAGCAAATTTCCAGAAGCTGCCTTGTCTGGTGCTTACACAGAGAACCACTGATGGAAAGCAAACCCAGTGACTTTGTTAACGAAAGATGCAGCATTTAAGCCAGCAGCAGATCTTGAAGCCTATCAGAAATATGTCACCCCAGATCCTGCCTTAGATTTATACAATGAAAACCTGCATTTTATTGAGTATACATTAAACTTTTAACATGAGGCTTCTCTGTAAAGCTTCCCAAGCTAATGTCCAACATGGTGGTCTATTTGTTTCCATCTTAGAATTTCCCTTTTCTTTTCTACTTTTCTCATTTGTTCCGGGAATGTAGGGTCTTTCAGGTTATTCAAACTTCTCTAGGGCGAGGGCTAGAGGGATAATATAGCAGGTAGGGCATTTCCCTTGCATGTGGCTGATCCTGGTTAATTCCCAACACCCCAGATAGTCCATTGGAATCCTGCCAGAAGTGAACCCTGAGCATAGAACCAGGAATAAGCCCTGAAGACAGCCAGGATGGCCCTTCAAAACCAAAACCAAAACCAAAAATCTCTAGGGCCTACTGTAATATTTTGCTTGAAATAGATGCTTAAACATCTTTAGACTTGATACCATAAAAGGAGAGATAGTGGTTAGTCACATACTTTGGCTTTAGAAATTTAAATAAAATGTGACTGGCTGAGTAATTGAAAACTGAGATTCAGAAACTAATTGCTGATTCTGCTGGCCTGGAAAGTAGAATGGTCTGGCTGTGAACTTTACAGCAAGTTTGGGCGGCTCACCTGGAAAGACTTGCCTACTAGGAAGCTTGCCAGATGCTTCTTCCTGGCAGGTTGAAGTCACTTCTCTTCCCTTTAGAGGAAGAGTAATGCTCTAGCTGTTTGTGACATCACACGGCACCCAGGAGATATTCCTGGGTGATCCTTCTTTGGATTTGAGCATGTTTAAGTGTTGGAAATATCACTTTACTTCATTCTTCTGTAGCCAGTTGTCATACCAGAGGCATCACATTTGAATTGACTCAGAATAAGTCAGCAGAAGTGCTACTTCTTACAGAATGGAAATTTGATTTCCAAAGGAAGTCACAGAAGTTACTGAATTTGGCTAAAGTATCTATTTTTTCACTTATAAAAATAGCCTGTTTGCTCTTAGAACAGTTTTGCGTTTTCTTATGATTTTAGTAATTAAAAATACTTTCTTTTAACTTTGTGTGTGTGGGGGGTTGCAGTGAGTATTAAAAACTAAACCCAGTTACTGGTCTATTGAGATTAGGTGATATATGTGAACTAACCAATATACATGCAACTGTATATGTTAATGCACACAAGCAACTTGTGTGCGGATAGGTGAAAAGATGAAGGAATTTAGTGGTTACTTTTAGAGGAAAGCAAAAGGAGAAAAAGGAGAGATGAACAACCATTTTATAATGTTCTTTGCCACCTACTTCTTTTCCATTTTTCTGTTTTCTTCTCATGTTATCCTTTGGAAAAAGTTGAGATTGTTTAAGAATGAAACATTGATTCTGTATTTCATGGAAATTTTTATGAGAAACAATGGCATTCAGCAAATTAATGAGATCAATCCTTGTGGGGTAAGGGTTTTCTAGGAGTGGAAGCAGAGAGAGGAAATGTGGATGTGGAGTTACATACCTGAGGTGATGGCATTCCATCCTGGTCACCCTCACTGATATACACTAAAATAGAAATATACCACATCTTGAAATAGAGATTATTTGTAGTAGATGAGTGTGTATTTTTAAAAACTTTTTATTACGGAGCCATGATTCATAAAGTTACTGATAGTTGAGTTTTAGGCATACAATAACTCAACACCAATCCCTCTACCAGTGTCAACTTCCTTCTACCTGTGTTCCCAGATTC
Source organism: Sorex araneus (assembly GCF_027595985.1). NCBI lineage: Eukaryota > Metazoa > Chordata > Mammalia > Eulipotyphla > Soricidae > Sorex > Sorex araneus. Next base: position 126,974,784 of record NC_073302.1, on the reverse strand, counting down.
TGTCTCCATCCTCTCTCCATTCTAAACCCCACTCCATCCCCGCCTGTCAACTTGACAGGCACATTACAAAGTTTTAAGGGCTGCCTCATAGTTTCAGTTCCATTGAATCTATCTTTTGGGTATGGCTTTACCCCTCAATGCGTGTGTATTTTTAAGAGTATTTAATTTCATGCTTAAATCTTGAACTAGGTCAATGGGAGGGATGTGTGGTTTATAATCTTACATACATAATGAGTCCGTACTTCATTGAGGAGACTTGTCTGTAATTATAATAAAAATTACTTCTTAAAGTATAAAAGATCCATTGTGATGTGAATTACGCGAGACTTGCTCCAGTTCATTCAGTTGGCAGCGTTGGAAATAACAGGTGTTTGTTCCAGACTTCATTATGGCTAGTGAGATACCTTTGGAAAGCTTCTGACAAAAATTCATGAGCCTCTAGTAATTCAAAGTAGATTGTTTGGGTACAATGTTACTTTTCTCTGATAGCTGTAGGTTAGCCAAACATCTGGGCTAACCCCTTTGCTTTAATTCCTTGGGTCAATGTGAAAATTCTCAGGCTATGTCATCTCCCCTTTGCTAGTACTTAAGTAGTAATTTTCAAAGTTCCTGTTAGCCAGTGATGGAGTAGCTTCTTTTTTTAAAAAAAAAGAAAGAAAGAAAGAAAGAAAGAAAGAAAGAAAGAGAGAGAAAGAAAGAAAGAAAGAAAGAAAGAAAGAAAGAAAGAAAGAAAGAAAGAAAGAAAGAAAGAAAGAGAGAGAGAGAGAGGGAGGGAGGGAGGGAGGGAGGGAAGGAAGGAAGGAAGGAAGGAAGGAAGGAAGGAAGGAAGGAAGGAAGGAAGGAAGGAAGGAAGGAAGGAAAGGAAGGAAGGAAGGAAGAAAGAAAGAAAGAGAGAGAGAGGGAGGGAGGGAAGGAAGGAAGGGAGGAAAGAAAGAAGAAAATTTTATTTATATTTTTGGTTTCATACTAATTTGTAATTTACTTATCATGATTATAGAAGTTGTCCATTTTTACATAATTATATATTGGTCATTGTGATGATGATTCTATATTAAAATAAGTGATATTTTTTTCAGGGAGTAGAATTTGATGAATTCTAGTTAACCTAACTTATGCCATTTAAATCTTCTATTGTTTTTGTTTTCCTTCTTAAAATCTTTATTATTTTTAGTATAGTACCAATATTATTGTTCTATACTTGCACTGCAGAGTAGATGGTTAGAGGGCTGTACCTACAGAGCTTCATCCATATCGAAAGAGACAGAACTAAAGCAATTAGCAATAGTTAAAGAACACAAACTTATGAACTTAGGTATTTTCTGCCTTATCTACCTATGATGTTTACATTCTACATTCAATTATCTATGCTATTCTAGTTAACCTTTAAGGTAAAGGCTATATACTTTAATTTTACCATTTACTATCGCTCAGTGTGGATTTATCTTAATAAATCAATGATATTTTCAGCACCTCCAGAGGTAATAAAATCTGGAAGTTTACCATATTCTAACTAAAGCAGTAGTTTACAATTGGATTGCAGTTTTATTTGATTGGACTCTTTTAGTAACTCAGTCCGAATCTGACCTGGTGACAGAGTCTGAATCTAACCTCGTGATAGAACTGATGGGTTTGGTTCTGGAACAAAAGTCCAAGGCACCTGTCAGCTAGTTGTGACTCTCAGGTAAGAAATTTACTGAAGTAATCCACTGTGTGTAATTGTTCTTATCACCTGTGGGTATCCATGTGGCAGTTAGAATTTGACACTAAGATGAGCTGTAGAATTGTTTTAGTCATGGATATTTGGATAAAGGTAACAAGCATAGCATGAAATACTTGGTCCTTTTAAGGAAATATTCTTCCTACAGCCACACCTCCCAAGAGTCTTAAATAACATTGTTACAGAAATAGTTACCAGATTACATCTGTAAATGACTCATTAAACAAAAAATTACCTTTGGGGACTAGAAAGATAGTCCCGTGGGTTAAGTGCTTGCTTTGTTTGCTGCTGATCTGAGTTCAATTCCCAGTACTTTATTTAGATGGTTTTCTGAGCACTGTCCCAAGTTGAACCCTGAGCACAGAGCCTGATGTAAAGCTGATGTAAAGGCCTGAGAACAGCCACTTGTGGGCCCCAAACAACCAACCAAAACAAACAAACAAACAAACAAACAAAAACCCAAGCCCCCAAACGAAAAAACTTAACATTCCCAGAAGCAGGGAATAGTTCTGAGAGCAAAACATACACCAAACCTTGATTCAATCCCTGGCACCTCATAAACCCGAATCATCACCAGACATAGCCCATTGGGGTGGCCTTTGTGGTCGCTGGCATCATTAAAACCTGAATACCACTGTATTTTTGAACCCTGACATTGAACTGTCTGGCTTAGTTGTCTGAGAATTATTGAAGGGCCCTCAACCCTCATGAGTGCTGCTTGGGAATCCCCACCCCTAGAGAAAGAAAGAAAATAGATATCCTCATATTCCACAGATGGAAACTATGATTCAGCTCTCTGAAGGAATGATAATTGATGCTCCAAATAATCCCCATGATCATGCCAGTTCAAGAAACTGTGTAATGGAGTTTGGGGCACACACACAAAAAGACAATTCGACCTTCCATGACCAAGTCCATCATTTAGGAGAACATGACCAATATTGTTATTATATTCACTCAAGGTTTTATAGTGGCTGGTGCCTGACCGTGGCTGCTATGTCCTAAGGTAGCAAATGGGGACTCATGGTCACAGTCACAATTGTCCAATAGTATCAAGCAGACGTTAATAACCAGGGGTTTGTATTTGCCAGTACTGAGTGGCAACTGGTTTTATCAGGCTAACCAGACCTGAGAGATATGCTGTGATCTGATGGTGTAGTACTTGGAGAAGCCAGTAGCCTCAAGTATGACCAAGCCTGGGCTTCAACCAAGTGTTTTAATTTCGAAAGAGGGCTGCATATAGGTTTAGTAAGCAATGGACAGGCAGCACCATTCAATTCTCCTTACTCTAACTCTTTTCCCCACAACCCTCAGCTTCTATTGGTGCGATTAACCCTCAGGCAGTTTCTTGTTCCAAGAAGATTCGGAGATTGAGATTCCCTCTCCACTTGTAAGAGTCTACTGAAGACTGCAGTGCTGCAAGTCCAGCTCTGAGTATCTTGCCTGACATGGTTCTTGGACTCCTGACTGGGTTTTCTAAGTGTAGGATTTTAAGGTTGGGTTTCTTGCTTTTGGCTTGTGTCTCTCTTATATTAGGATAAGATTTAATGTGTTAGCAGAAGCTGCTGTGTCTCACTCCCTCGCATGTTGTAAAGGGAGTCTCACTCATTTTAGCTTCTAATTCTGGACTTCAGCTCTTCTTGCTCCAAAACTAAATTCTCCTGGGGGTGGTCAATGGCTGAATTTTCAGTGAATTTTTCCAGTTGAGTCTGTATTTGATTCAGTTTTTGATGCAATTTTTACTTTTGTGCTAATGCTTCCAGTTGGAGAATGCTTTCCAAAGGAGAATGCTTCCAGAGTCTTCTTTGAGTAGCTATCTTGCCATAACACTCAAATAATGGCGATTTTTCAAGAAAAAGAACAGAAACTTAAAATTTATGTGGAATGACAGACCTCATCCAAAGTAATTCTGACAAAAGAAGAAAAATGGAAGCATCATGCTCTTTGATGTCAAAGTGTATTGCAGATCAATAGTAATTAAAGTAATGTGTTATTGAAACAAAAATAGGCACAGAAATCAATAGAATAGACCAGGTTGAGGGGTTGAGAGAACATGGAAGGCAGGATTAAAGTATATCAGGGAACTATAAGAGGAAATGAAGGGGTGTAATACAGAAGAAAGAAAGAGGAGCATAAACACATAAAATGGAAAGCATTAAGATTCAAAATTAAACAATAAATAATTGCAGTTATATCAAAAATCAAAAGAAACACAAAAGCTAACAGTTAACAAAATTGTCAGGCTTAATTAAAGTGAGTAAAAAAACTTGCCTAGGACATAAGTATAAAGAAAGATTAAAAACTGTACCATATGCATATCAGGAAAATATTAAATGAAATGAAGTGCTTGATTGTTAATTTTAAATATAGTATTTTAAAGCAAAATGATCTTAAAAGCAAGGCATCATAATGACAAAATGCATTTCAAGAGGAAATATATAACAATTCTAAACTTGCAGGCATCTAAAATATAGCATAAATACACAAAACAAATACAAGATTCTAGTATGTCATATCTGATAGGAGATATAACAAAAACTAATGAATGTATGAATATTGGAAGATCAAAAAAGGATCGAGAGAGAAAAAATACGTAGATTAGTCTCATGGACACAGACTTAAAAATATTAAACAAAACAGTGACAAATTAAAAGGGCAATATTTATATTATGTGTTATGTATGTAAATAAAAACTGTACATAAATAAGTGCAGCTTGGATCAAGTCGTATTTACCCCCAAACACCAATATGATATATGTTAATATGATTAACTCATTACTAGATTAAAAACTATGCATATGGTTTGTTTTTATGTACAGGAAAGTCTTATTACTCAGTCACCATTTATGAGGAAAGGTAAGTGTTATTGAAGACTAAGAAACAAAGGCACTTTAACATTTATTACAGGGAGTCTACCATAAATCACTATACATAGATATCTTCCTAGTGACATATTAGAAGCACTACCTTGGAAATTAGAAATAAGATAACAATTGTTTGCTAGCAAGATATTATTTCATCTAGTAAAATATGTCTTATTTGTGCAAAAGGAAGTTAAAACAACAAGATACTTAGGATACAAAGTAATAACTTTTGTATCCCACAGAGAAACATTTAGGATGAAATTGGAGATTGTGACATTGGACATATTTAGACATTGTGGTTCAGTAAGATTGACACATATAAATTCAAGTTCATACCTTTTCAACTTGTAATGTATACGCATCTTCTTAACCATGTTTGATTTCCAAATAATAAGACAAGGCCATAACTACGGTTAACATAATCCTATTATCTTTCATATATCTGAAAAATTCACTAACCCCTCTCCAAAAGCAGATTAAAAAATTCATGGGTAGTGTTTTCTTTTTTCCTTGACATTGTATAATTTAAATACTATAACATGAAGCTAAAAGTACTAACTGCTATTATTGAAGTCCATCAGAGGCCAGAGTGATAGTACAGAGTGTAGGGTGCTTGCCTTGCATTCAACTGACCGATGATCAATTCCTAGCTTGCCATATGGTTCTTCCAAGTCCCACCAGGAGTGACCCCTGAGTGCAGAGTCAGGACTTAGTCCTGGGCCCTGCTGTATGTGGAGCTCTCCTCCCCAGATAAAAGAAATATAAAGTCAATATATTTTATGCACAATAAAGAGATAAAAACCAAGGTAGCTAACCACACAAACATATTTAGAACAGAATTTTAAAGCTGATTATGTGGTCATAACTGGTATTCAGAAATAGATATTTAGCTTATTTTCTTTAGCTATTCATTCCATATTTCTATTCCTTTAATCAAACACTTCAGTTGATCATGGCTCTAAAATAGTGGGATGACCTCAACATTCACTTACGAAGGATGTGGGGATTTGTTGTCTTGCCTGGGTTGGGTTGTCATAATTTTCCACTCACTTTATCACAGCAGCACGTAATAGTGGGAAATGCCCTAAAGGGATCATTTGTATTCTAGACCTAGTCTTTCTTCTCTTGTATAGTAGCAGTATTTTCTTTCTTGATAGCCATGATCAATCACTCCTTAAATCACAGTAATATTTTTCTGTTTCTGTTGATTTAGTGGCAAAGGAGTTCCAAATGGCTGTTGACATTCTAAACTTCTTATTCAATGGAATCATTGTTGTGTACTCTGGTATAAAGTTTCCTTCTTTGGAATTATGACTTCTAAGCCAACAGATCACAGTGATTTAGGGAACAGGAAGCTACATCTTTGGGTTACTGATGTAACAATGACTGATGCTCTTTCCATGTTAGCAGTGTCATATTTTCTAACGACTCTAGGATATAATCTGTTCCTTGACGTTTCAGCTACCAGTTCCTTGTCTTTCCATCATTCTTTGACATTTGACTATATAACTTCAATCTAAAGATCCAGAATCTTCAAATAGCTCCACAATTCATGGTCACAGTGCTTTCTCTTCTTTGCTCTTCCTATCCATCCGTCTCCCTGTTATAAAGATATATGTGATTATCCCATTATTATCCTTAACTTCCTTATTCATGCCTGCAAACTTTTTTTTATGTAATATTTATAGACTTCAGGAGTTAAAGAGTGAATATTCTTTTGTGGAGACCAGAGTTTTTCAGCTAATTTATACACTCCCTTGTCTTCTAAGCTTTCTCTGTTTTTGGCACTCTTTCTCTCTCATGGACTCTTTAGTAGCTGTAGGAGCTTTTGAGTGTGAACCATGGGAAAATTATTTGAGTTCCTGTACTGCACTGCACGTTGTTCCATTGTTCATTGATTTGCTCGAGCAGGCACCAGTAACGTCTCCATTGTGAGACTTATTGTTACTGTTTTTGGCGTATCAAATATGCCACGGGTAGCTTGCCAGGCTCTGCCATGTGGACAGGATATTCTCAGTAGGTTTCTGGGCTCTTTGAGAGGGGTGGAGGAATCAAACCCAGGTTGGCCACTTGCAGGGCAAACACCCTACCCGATGTGCTATTGCTACAGTCCATTTGAGATCCTACATTTTAAAAATTCTACACATCTATCTGATGATGACTTTGCTCATAAAATATTAGGATAAAAACTATCACCTTTTTTGTTCATGTGTGCCAGTCTCTGTGGTGTGAGATACCTGATAGTTGTTTTGATTTGCAGCTCCCTGATGCATTGAAGAGCATTTTCAATGTGTCTTTTGCCCACTTGTATTTCTTCTTTATTAAAGTCTCTGTACATTTCTTCTCCCCATTTTTTTATGGAGTTGGAGGTTTTTTTAAAAAAATTTTTTTAATAGTTTATTTTTAATTAGTGAATCAACGTGAGGGTACAGTTACAGATTTATACATTTTTGTGCTCATGTTTCCCCCATACAGAGTTCGATAACCCATCCCTTCACCAGTGCCCATTCTCCACCACCAGTAAACCCAGGGTCCCTCCCCCCACCCTCCTCAGTCCTGTCTCCCCCCACCCCAAATTGCCACTATCGCAGGGTATTCCCTTTCATTCTCTCCCTGTGATTAGGTGTTGTGGTTTGCAATACAAAACTATCACCTTTTAAAAGAAAAAAGATTAGTGTAACAGCACAGATTTCCTTTCTTCTTGACTCTAATTAATTAATTTCTGAAATATTAGAACATATTCTTCATTTCTGGGAAAATATTTCTAGTAACATTAATTAGAGAACTTGTCCTTCAATTTTCAACTTTTATCTTCAGTTTCTATTCTTTGATTTTAGAATTTATGTATAGATATTCCAGTTTTATTTTATTTTCTCTTTCATTTTCCTCCTTTCTATTTATAGACTTTTTTGGTTTTACGTTCTAGCTCTTCTCATAAGTGTTTCATTATTATCATAGCACTGTAGCACTGTCGTCCCATTGTTCATCAATTTGCTCAAGTGGGCACCAGTAGCGTCTCAATTGTGAGACTTGTTGTTACTGTTTTTGATGTATCAAATACACCACGGGTAGCTTGCCAGGCTCTGCTGTGCGGGCGAGATACTCTCAGTACTTGCCGGGCTCTCCGAGAGGAATGGAGAAATCAAACATAATTCAAAAAAATTATTCCAAATCTTTATCACCTTTTATCAGAATGCAATCTTATTTTCTTTATTTCTTGTTTGGTTTCTTGGGTCACAATCATGCTCAGGGCTTATTTCTGTCTCTGTGCTCAGGGATCACTTTTGGTGGGTACTCAGGAAATCTATGTGATGTGGGGATCAAACCCAGATGATTGTGTGCAAGTAAGAAACTTAACCCCTTGACTACTTTTTTTTTATCCCAGCATTGTTTTCTTAGAAAATGCTGACATATGTTTCAAATATGTGAATTTAATACTGTCCATTTTGCTGATGTGGGGGATGGAGACTTGTTTGATCTTATGCAAGGCAAGTGCCTTATCCACTGATTTCTCTCTGGCCCTGCAATCTTTAATAGTGTCATCTATTCTTGATTTTCCTTTCAGTGCAGTGGGGAATTAGTGACAGAGGAGCCTTTTCCACCCTTAGTAGGAATATTATCTGGCTCAGCCTTTATGGAAAAGAGAATGGACACTTTTCACGAAATTAAAAATAGAGCTACCTAATGACCCAACATTTTCTCTCCTTGGTGTCACTCCCAAGAACATAAAACCAGTAAAGTTGAAAAATTGCATGCATACTCATGTTTGCTGTAGCCCTATTTGCAGTGTCTAAGATCTGGTGGAAACAACTCAAATGTCTAATGACAGATGAATAGATAAATTATGGTATATATACATAATGAAATACTACTCACATATAAGAAAGGATGAAATCATGTATCTTTCTGCAATGTAGATAGAACTAAAGGATGTTCTGTGAAGTGAAATAAATCAAGAAAAATACTAATACTGGATGACTTCATTCATGTGTGGTATATAAAGAAATCAAAGGAATAGACAAGGACCAATGAAAACAAAGTCTTTGTTTCTAGTAATAGATATGAGCTTGCCAAACACGACTGGTGGGGAGAGGTTGGGGGGTGTGTGTTTAAGGGCCCTCAAGTTAGTGGTAGAGAGAAGGATATTGGCCCTCTGGTGGTGGGTATGGAGCAGTAACACTGTATATCTAATTACCCTACTATAAGCCCTGTTACCTGGGCTGGAGCGATAGCACAGTGGTTGGGCTTTCACCTTTCAAGCGGCGGACCGAGTTCGATTCCTCCACCCCTCTCGGAGAGCCCAGCAAGCTACCGAGAGTATCGCGCCTGCGCAGCAGATTCTGGCAAGCTACCCGTGAGTATGGATATGCCAAAAATAGTTAACAATAAGTATCTCCAAGAGAGACGTTACTGGTGCCCGCTCGAACAAATCGATGAGCAATGGGATGACAGTGACAGTGACTGTGACCTTAATACTAATGACCCAAATATTACTGTTCTCTCTGGGAATATTGATGGATTTTTAAGTTTATTCATTTACATTTTTTTCTTGTATTTTTTTTTCTTTTTGGGTCACATCCGGTGATACACAGGGATTATTCCTGGTTCATGCACTCAGGAATTACTCCTGGCGTTGCTCGGGGGAACATATGGGATCCTGGGAATCAAACCCAGGTTGGCTGCATGCAAGGCAAACACCCTATCTTCTGTGCTATTACTCCAGCCCCAAAAGTTTTCTCCTATTATAGTCCTTATTTCTTCTAAGATGATTGGGGTTTTTTTTGGATTTTTTTTTTTTACAGTTACAGATTTATACATTTTTGTGCTCATGTTTCTCCCTTACAAAGTTTGATAACCCATCCCTTCACCAATGCCCATTCTTCACCACCAGTAAACCCAACATCCCTCCCCCGCTCCCCAGTCCCGTCTCCCGTCTCCCCCCACCCCACACTGCCACTATGGCAGGGTATTCCTTTTTGTTCTCTCTCTCTGATTAGGTGTTGTGGTTTGCAATATAAGATGATTGTTTTATGTTTGGCTCTTCCAGTCTTGACTGATTATTCATTATTAAGAAACTGGGGTTTAATCTGAGTGCATGATTGAGGCTTTAAACATCACTTTAGGCTATTGATATCCCGAGATTTTGCTGACTTGCATGAGTTGGATATTCAAGATAAGTTTGCCCCATTATGCTTGATGATAAACGCCTGTCTGCATGAAGCCATTCAGCATTCAACCATTGTTACTTATGGGTATGTATCTCTCATATGAACCCACACTCTGACTTGCATTTTTCAAGTCATACAACCTCAGTTTTACCCCTTCCAGAATAGAAGTGTTCAAACTTCTAGGGTGAGGCTTATAATCCATTACTAAAAGTGTAATGAACAAAAGTAAAGGAAAAGATTTAAATGTCTCGTGCAAATTTGAAGGTCTTAGAACCATGTTCATAACAGAGAAGGGATCTGTATGAATAAGTGGCAGCTGTTAATACCCCATTCCACTCTTCCCAGCAGATGGACATTCCTAGATAGTTCTTGATTTACAGGAACCCTTGAAAGATTAGCAGCCTGAGGTCAATTTCTTGAAGGAGAGACTGAGGTTGTATGACTACTGTAGTTATGACTGTTGTATGAGGTTGCTGACTGTTGTAGTGAAAGTACATAGGGTAGTTGGATGCGCAAATTGGTAAGGAATCCCAAAAGGAATATAGCTGGAACATTTCCAGTAGCATCTTATTCCTGCCCCTGCCTGGGGCTAAACCACAGTTTCATCCTGTATTAGGCTCTGCTCATGTTCTTCCTGCTATTACATCCCTGTATTTGTGGCATGTAATTTCTGAGTCTTGGTCTTTTCCTTTTTAACATTTCCCCCAATTTTGTCCCAATGGAAAGACATGATTTTTTTTTTCTTTTTGGGTCATACCCGGTGATGCTCAGGGGTTAGTCCTGGCTCTGCACTCAGGAATTACTCCTGGCAGTGCTCGGGGGACCATATGGGATGCTGGGAATCCAACCTGGGTAGGCCATGTGCAAGGCAAACTCCCTACCCGCTGTGCTATCTCTCCAGCCCCAAACATGATTACTTTTATCATGGTCTAAAGTCTGAAATCTAAACGGATTTAAACGTACATGCTAGTTTTATGAAAAAAATGAAATTTAATGTGCCCCCAAATTTCATTTGGGGGAAAATTGTACATTTTAACTTTATGTTTCCATTCTATAACATTTTCAGAACAGTAAAATTATTGTATTTTATCAAATATAGCATATTGTATTTAGTTGTTTTAATTTATCGCAACAAAGCTAATGAGATGAGCAACTTTAATCTTCATCCAATGGAGTCAGTTGAAGAGAATGAGACAAAGAAACCCACAATAACTCTCCAGGGTTTAGGGTCTCCTGGGCAGCTCACGTGGGCTCATGGGCTGGTCCATGTATTCAATACAATGTGGCTTCCCCACCCTGGCTCCCAACGCTGGTTAAGTCGACAGAGACATGAAGGGTAGTTCTTAGGTGAAATTCAGTGGGTACATTAAGAGTAGAGTCTGGGCTATTTCACATAGCCATCAGCAGGCGCCCTTAAAGTGGGATATCATGACAATTTCCTATTCTATTTTTGTCTGTGTTGCCCTCTTCATCTAAAAGTTTGTAAACTGTTCTATTCTGTCCTTCCCTGGGCATGCTTTGCTTGCTCTCATCATTCTCTAAGATCTAAACTGTTTTGCATAGGGACTATCCTGACCTTGCTGTTTTTGTTAGAGGGGATTTCCCACATTTAGTAACATCCTAACAGTAAAAAACCTCTATGTTAGACGTTAACAGGTGTATATTTCCTTTATCATATAATGCTCTACTTTCTAAGCATTAAAACAATCTAAGAGACATGGGCAAGTTAGATAAATGAAAAATAAAAAATGAAATTCAGATTCTTATTATTATGGCATAATTAATCTCTTATGTGGCTTGATATGACTTGTGAGATGGTACAGGAAACTATGCTCTCTCCCTCTCTCTTTCTTTCTCTCTGTGTGTACTTTTAAACCAATTTTAGTGATTCATATGTTTCTAATAAATTTGTTTGTACAACTTCGGGCATAAAACAAAGAATGCTTTTCTTCTTAGATGCATGCTTAAATGTGTACTTCATTCAGAAGAGAAAAAAGAAATAAATTGAAGAAATAAAAAAGTGGACCAGCATGTAATCGACATGGATTCTCCTTTGCACTGGTAGTTTTCTACCTTTCTCAAGTCATAGTGATTTGTTTAAACTACATATTGCTTATATATCAAGCTTATGTGATAAAAATCATACTCAGAGTATGATGAGACCAGATGACATAATTATTGTGCTATCCCAGCCAAACTCTAGCAGGAGATCAATAAATGTCAGTGACGGCAATTATTATTGCATCATTGGTATCAAACTAGAAATAAGGGTCTACAGAGTTCATATTTCTGCTAGACAGCTACTTTAAAATAATAAATCATTAACTTTATAGTAGCACCATATTATAAAAGTAAGTGTGAAATTTACATAGCATTGCCTGCCTCCCTCCTCCCCTCCCTCCCCCCTCCCCTCCCTCCCCCTCCTTCCTTCCTTCCTCCCTCCCTCCCTCCCTCCCTCCCTCCCTCCCTCCTTCCTTCCTTCCTTCCTTCCTTCCTTCCTTCCTCCCTCCCTCCCTCCCTCCCTCCCTCCCTCCCTCCCTCCTTCCTTCCCTCCTTCCTACTTCCTTCCTTCCTTCCTTCCTTCCCTCCTTCCTTCCTTCCTTCCTTCCTTCCTTCCTTCCTTCCTTCCTTCCTTCCTTCCTTCCTTCCTTCCTTCCTTCCTTCCTTCCTTCCTTCCTTCCTTCCTTCCTACGTTCCTTACTTCCCCTGCTTCTGAATCTTTTGCAAATTGATTCAGAATTCTGGATTATTAGAATTTTGGGGGTAGAGGGTTTGCACCAAGGAAAGTTCATATTTAGAGCAGTATTAACCTCACTATTTTATTAAATAAGGAAATAATATTTCTACAATCTCAATAAATCTATGGAAATCTACAAAGGTCTTAAATTAAATATCAGATTCATTCAGCTTATCTTCTCGAAGGTTCTCAGGTCTTACTCCAAGATTCGCTTTCAGGGATTACTCCTGGTGGTGCTCCAGGGACCATATGAACCTAAGTTGGCTGTGTACAAGGCAAGCACCTTACCTGCTGTCCTATCTCTCTGGTCCCACAAGTACTTGTTTCTTTGTTTTTGTTTTTGTGAAGGACCACACTGGGTGGTAATCAGGGATTATTCCTTGCTCTGTGGTCAGGGATCATTTTTGGTGGGTCTCAGGGAACTATATGTGGTGCTAGGGATTGAACCCAGGTCAGCTGTGTGGAAGGCAAGGCAAGACCCTACCTCAAGTACTATTGCTCTGACCCTCAAAACACTTTAAAACTAAAATTACTTTATCTCAAAAATAGCAAAGGCAAATGTCTTGCTAATTCCAGACGCAAAGGCTCTTCATGAATTCAGTCTATTAATTCATAATAAATCTAAGCTGAAGCACTACTTCATCATGTTTATAAAGCAAATCATAGATTTAGCAAATAAGCAAATTACACAAATAGTATTTGCATTACCAAATCAAATGGTTAATTTTGTGAAATAAACTATGTTAAACAGTATGTTCATCTCTCAAATCATGTACAAGTCCTACAAGGGTTGGGTTAATAATCTTAATTAATTTTATTATGTAAAGGTTAACAATAGACAGGCGAAGGCTGTCCTGTCAGTTTAGCATATGTTTTAAAATTATCACTGTATCACTGTCATCCGGTTGTTCATTGATTTACTCAAGCAGGCACCAGTAACGTCTCCATTCATCCCAGTCCTGAGATTTTAGCAGCCTCTCCTTACTTGTCTTTCCCAATGAGTGGAGGCTTCTTTCAGGGTCAGGGGATGAGATCTGTTATTGTTACTGTTTTTGGCATATTGAATACACCACGGGGAGCTCGCCTGGCTCTGCCATGGTTTTAAAATTATATTCCTAAAAATGCTTGAAAATCAGATAGCCACTGAATACTTTTTTCTTGCCAACAGACATAAGATGATTTTATAATGAAAAATAATACTAGGGATTTCTTGCCACAACTAAAATTTGCCTTAAGATCTTGTTTTTCTAAGCAAATCATAATATTTCTGTATCTCTTGTGAATCTCAGAGAGAATGTGAAAAATAAAGGAAGTCTACTAAAAAAGGACAAACTGATTTTTGGCTTATAAATTGCTGATCAAGAACTACACATTTTCTTACATGACCAGGAAAAATTATTCAGGATTAAAACAATATTTATAAAATATTATTGGAAAGGTACCTAAGAACTCAAGTTACTAGAAATCAGTGACTTTGGATTCTTGTTTATCAATGATTATTCCTAATCTTTTCTGTGAAATAGATTTTACAACAGATTTTATGAGTATTAAATAAGCATATTTAAAGTTTAAAAATGTGACTTGTAATTTAATAGAAATTCAGTAATGAAGACCTCTTTCCCTTTGACTTTAATCTAAAACAATGTTGGAAACTAATAAAATTATGGATTGTCATGAATATCACAAGGTAGAAATCATTAAAGTGCCTAATGTCTGGTGCAGACAATTAAAGCAACAGAAACCTTTTTTTTATCATAGGTCACTATGGATGACCTGGCATTTTCGGGTGGAGTGATGTTAAGAAGGAGCTATTTATATTACCTTTATTATCCACTATATTTCATAGAAACTTGCATATTTGAAAAAATAATAAATTATATATTACAACTACAACAAATCTTGTGCTACCAGAATGTTTGGCATTTTATTAATTTCTGAATGCATTGTTGATATGTGTTGACAAAGTAGCCAAGCAGCATAGGCTAATTATTACATGCATAGGCATATTTTGGATTCCTTTCTTAGAAGTTCTGGGCTAACACTGATATTAATATTTGGTACATGTAGACTTTAGTAAACTGAATGTGACATGATAAACATAAAATCAGCAATTTTACTAAATATGATTAATGTAGGCTCATTACTTTTCAAAAACTATATTTTTTGCCTTGAAAGTTCTGAATCTAGTTCTAAATCTTCTGCAATTTGTTTTAGGTTCTTGATTATTAGGATTTTTGTGGAATAGGATTTGGGCCACTCCCGGCACTGCTTAGAGCTGGATCCTGGCTCTGTGCTCAGTGATCACTCCTTTGCAGTGCTCAGGGGACCATATGCTGTCCTAGGGATCCAACTCAGATCGACTGTGGCTCTACTCTCCCTCTGGCCCAGGCTTTAAAGTGAACCACTTATCAAGTTATAATGGAATGTTTTGTTGCAGAGCTATTAGAAAACTGTTTTATTGGAGCATACTTACTGGCAATAAATAATAAAACCAACTTCTAGACTCTGAAAATTATGGTAGTCTGAAGAGGGAAAGCAAAGGCTGGGAGCTGGGAGTAATGAACAGATGGGTGTTTTAGGTAAGGTAGAGCATTGGAACTTGGGTGGTGAGACTGTAAGAGTTACAGATACCTATGTAGAGAGATGGAATTAATCCCCTGAAATTCCGTAATGTAAACCAACAATAGGTTAATGAAAGAATTTAAAAATAGAGAAAATATTTCTGTGGTAAGCTTTGAAAAAGGTAAATTACTTTCTCATCTCTTGCGACAACAGTTGAAACTTATGGTGAGTCGGATTTTTGATGGCTTAAGACAAAACCTAAGTGGGAGTTTAGAGAAAGGCAGACTTCTGCTTTGAATCAGCCCAGAGTCATTTGGTCTGTACATTTGATTGGAAATTGACTAAATTTGGGAGTATTGTAGTAGAGCGGAAAAGGTTCAGAACTGAAGGAGGAATGAGTCAGAGATAGGTTCATCAGTGAATGTGGCTGTTCTTTGCAAGTTAAAGCTTTAAGACTTAGATTTAGTCATCATTAAGAAACAACAAGATCCAAACAAAACCCATTTCGTAGTTGTTATAAAACTCATGCATTGATTTAACATGTTGTCATTGAGTGCCTTTTAACACCAGCAGGTTGGACAGTGATCCCATAACAGGGAATGAAATTAGGTAGAACTCTTGCTCTCATCGAGCTTGAGAACAGACATCACTGTATCTCTGTATCACTGTCATCCATTGCTCATCTATTTGAGCAATTATCATCGAGCGTGCATCAGTAAAGTCTCCATTGTGAGACTTGTTCTGTTTTTGGCATATCGAATTCACCACAGGTTGCTTGCCAGGCTCTGCCTTGCAGGTGAGATACTCTTGGTAGCTTGCTGGGCTCTCCAAGAGTGATAGCACATGGGTAGGGTGCTTGCCTTGCATGCAGCGGAGAACAGGCATATAGTCAAATAAAAAACAAAAATACAAGTGGAATCATTTCTGAGGGACACACTACAGGGTGGTCCTGTGACTAGATACAGGTGGGGTAATGTTTCATTCCAATGATGGGTTTTGAGCTTCCATTGAAAGCAGAGAGTGAAGAATGAAGAGAGGTTTCAAGAAAGGGAAGAGTATGTATAAAAGTGGCCAGAGAAATACCTCAATATGCTAAGTGCATGCTTTGCATGAAGGAGTGCTGGGTGCAATCCAGGTACCACATGGTCTCCTGAGCACTGTCGGAAGAGACCCTTGAGCACTGAGTTAGGAGTAGCTCTTCAACACCACCGAGTGTGGCCTTCAAAAAAATGTTAAGAAGTCAGGTGGATATATATTTGAATTGATTAATGAAATTATAGTAGAAAGAGTAAGGGGTGACTTGCTGTTAAGACTAGAAAAAAAATGGTGGAGTAGGGTTGGGACAAAATTAAGGATTTGGGTTTATTCTATAAAAAATAAAAGTCACTGAAGGGCTTGTGTTGCCAAAGAGTGAAAACAGTTCATTAAGATCAAGAAAACAGAAGGCTGAAATGTAGTTGAGGTGAGTGAGTGATTTAACCAGATGTTTCCAAATTTAATTGACTTACCACCCTTTTTTTAGAAAAAAAAACACACATTATCCAGCATTTCCCTGGAACAAACAAAAAGTGTACACCTCCTCCATTTGTACCCAGTAGATCATGACACCGTGCCCCACCCCCCCACAACAGACACACACACACACACATGCACACACACTCTGCTCCTGCTCCCGTGAATGGTGGTGTCACTCATTCTGTAAAATGTACAAGAGTGTAGTGGAGTTATGTAGAAGAAAGGGATCATTTGAGGGCACATATGAAGATTGAATGTAAAGAAGATTAATGAGAGAGGTCAAGCCTGCATTTTTTCTTAGGTCACCTAAGGGTTGGATAGTGCTCACTTCAAGAAAGTCACTTCGGGAAGAAAAGCAGAACTTACTTTAGTGTTACCTTTGAAATACCTTTAAGACACCTGGAAGAAGGTCACTGTCACTTTCACTGTCATCCCATTGCTCATTGATTTCCTTGAGCGGGCACCAGTAATGTCTCCATTTTTAGACTTGTTGTTACTGTTTTTGGTATACTAAATACGCCACGGGTATCTTGCAAGGCTCTGTCGTGCGGGTGGGATACTCTTGATACATTGCCGGGCTCTCTGAGAGCCTGGAAGAAGGTACTAAGAAGAACTTGGTTTTTAAAGAAGAGAAATATATATTTTTTAAATTTCTCTTTTCTGTGCATCTTCTTTTATATCTACTAGACTTTTAGATCTATCAGTCTTAAATATACCAAGACTTTCCCAATTTGTAAACACACATGCACACAAGTACATGACATTTCTCTTAACTATTGCCCCATCTTATGGTCAAGTTTTCACAAGTCTGGTTTTCACTGTTTCTGTTTTTTCATTGTTTAGTCACACTAGTTCTTTCCTTTCTTTTCTTATTATTTTATTTTTATAAAGTAGTTCACAATATTTGATTATATTTTAATATTTGAACACCAATCCCACAACCATATTTTAGATGCTTCCATACCAACTCCCAACCCCTGCCCCAAAGCAGAACTGAAATAATTTGTTTAGTATTGTTTGTTAATACTAAACTGCTGAAAATGCTCCAAAACCTTTTCTTAGGGGAGAGTGTGTGAAGATTGCTGTATTTTACCCAGGAGCCATTAAGCCTTTCTATAAGAAATTACTAATATGTTGTTAAAGGTTGAGCCTTGTGTGCATATATATATATATGTGGGTGTATATATATATATATGTATATGTATATATATATGCATATCCTGCTCCTGTGCCAGGCTGTCTTCACCAGGGCACCTTGGAGGGGTGGGGGGGATGAGTTTCCCTCCCTGCCCCAAGAAGAGCCATGGCAGCCAAAAACCTCCAGAACTATGCTGCCACAGCCATGCTCAAGGCCACTCTCCACACACTCAGATGATCCTAACCCATGAAGGAACCGACAGAGGAACCCAGGTATGCGGGACCCGTGGCTGAGATCTCCAAGCCTGTTCGGATCTGAACTGGGCCTCCTCCATACAGGTTCCCTGTTTTCCAGTAGTGTGGCAGCCACACCCCACAAATCACCCTTGGCACCATGTAATCTCATAACCGGCCAAGATCCAGAGTCTATAAAACAAAGCTCCCAGAAGAGAGCAACACAGAATCTCAAATGGCAGAGCCTGGCAAGCTACCCATGGCATATACAGTATGTCAAAAACAGTAAGAATAATGGGCCTCATTCCCCTGACCCTGAAAACAACAGGGACGAATGAGACGTTACTGGCACCTGGTCAAGCAAAGTGATGAGCAACAGGACAACAGTGATATGTATATATATGTGTATATATATACATGTATATACACACATATGTTTATATATGTATATATATCTGTAAAAATATATTTCCATCTAGTTCTTTCCTTTCTAATCACACCTCCAACACATTTTGCCAATAGCACTGTTCTCATTTTGTTTGACTTGTCAGCACTTTCTGTCTTGCTACTTCTTGAAAAACAAGTAAACATGCATGAATTCTTACTTCACTTGAGGTTTCAAATGCTGTGAGTTTCAAAAGAAAAAGGCGTGGGCACATCGATGTGAGCGTTCAGTGCCTGAGAGCCGCCTTCCTAGGCCAGACGATGGTGACAAATGGACGAAAGACTGGAGGAACAAGGCCCCAGGCTGGTTGGTACTCATTTTATTTCTCTCTCCCTCCCAACATAGTCCAATCTCTCCCCTTACAGCACAATGTTTAATCCACATAGTTTTGGTCATAGTCCTAGTTATCATACTTTCATCATCTTTGGCTCCTCATAGACCTCAAAGTCTTCTACCTCTTTACATTTTCTTCCTCGACTAGTTGTAGTCTCATAGTCCTCTACTTCTCGTCATTGTCACACCTAGTCCTCCTTCTAGTCCTCAAAGTCCCAAAGTCTCCAAGGTCTCAGTTCTCAATCTCTCTTCTTCCCCCTTACAACATGCTTTTATAGGAATCATGAAGGGTGAGGGTACACATAGGTGGGGTTGAACATTGTCATAACAACAGAGGTAAAGCCACTCCTTTAGGAGATTATCTCAAGGACAAAATCTCACCTGAGGGTTCAGCACTGCAGATTGCTAGGAGATATGCTCAAGGACGGGATTCCATCTAGGGTGTATTGCTTTCTCCTTTCCTCAGCTAGTAATCCATTTAAACAATCATAGCAAATTTACTTATTATAATATTTCTAGTCATTTTGTATGAACACAGTAAGAGATATATTAAGCTTAAAGGTTAACTCTTCATGGAGACATCTCAGATTTCAGTTTTAGGCCAGGTTAGTCTTTCCTAACCCCAGCAGGGTCCTTATTCAGTTACTTCTTTTTGGGTCATGACAGAGTTTGTTCCATGACCGTGTTCTTAACTTACTATACTTATGGCGCTTAGCTTGTCTCCCTTTAATGCCAGGGTATCTTACAGCTTGCCCTGGGTCCATCCAGGGCAAAGTCTCTTTGTCAGGACCCTGCTCTTGGAGTACTAGAAACTAAGGTCAACTGAGATTTAAGTCAAGTAAATATGGATGCCCGCCCTCTGCTCCTAAAGACCAATCTGAGAGGTCTTCTAACCCATTTTGGCACCCAGAGTGGCTTCTTACAGAAATGCATCTAGACTATGAGCTGTGCTACAACCCCGTGCTGCCTGGGGAGGGACTTTCCCTCTCTGCCCTGTTTTTCTGCATGGATAATGGTGGCAGCGGTAACATCCACGTGGAGAGAGCCACCTCTTAAGACTCCCAACCCAGAGGTATGAGTTCGCAGTGACGTGGCTCTTAGGTGATCATGGGAGGGAGGGCATTACTGGCACGCCCTCTACTCCAAAAGACTATGATTCGAGAGGTCTTCTAACCCATTTTGG
The DNA here is from genome assembly GCF_027595985.1 of Sorex araneus. Classification (NCBI taxonomy): domain Eukaryota; kingdom Metazoa; phylum Chordata; class Mammalia; order Eulipotyphla; family Soricidae; genus Sorex; species Sorex araneus. Next base: position 126,954,889 of record NC_073302.1, on the reverse strand, counting down.
CACCCAGAGCAGCTTCTTACAGAAATGCATCTAGAGTGTGAACTGAGCTAAAATATCATAAATCCAAAACCCAAAGAGCTCATAGAGTCTTCATTCTCAGCAATGAAAAGAAATTAGTAAATGATGCCTTTTCAGCAGGCCTGATTGTTGGGGGAAAATTCCAAACAATAATAGTGAGTTCTCTATTGAAATATTGAATGTATTCAAAGTATAGAGAGAATAAAGTGAAGATCATTAGCTGCTTAGGTGGGGGGTGGGTGGGAGGGAGGTATATTGGGGTTCTTGGTGGTAGAACATGTGCACTGGTGAAGGGATGGGGGTTTAATCATTATATGACTGAGACTTAAACCTGAAAGCTTTGTATTTTTTTCATGGTGTTTCAATAAAATAAAAACTTAATAAAAAAGAAAAAAAAGAAAGTGAAGATGCTAAGATAAAGTAACAATAAAAACATTTAAACTAAAAAAATATGAATGCCCAAGAGAAAATATTATTTTGGAATCAATTAACTCCCATGTTAAGAAGCATAGCATCTTCTTCATGTGTCTATACAAAAAGGATATTGCTAAGCCATGCAAGTGACATAAAGGAAGGAGGAAAGCAATATAGGATTATCAGTGCTTGATGGAATTGGGTGTTCTCTGGGGCACTGTTGTGGGAGTGACTCAATAAATATAAGCTCCCTGTTTGGGGGGAGGATTGGGGGGAGGGAGAAGGAGGGAGCAAGGACAACCCAATCTTATCCAACCAAATGCTATCCTGCTAAATTAAAACACTGGATCTTGATTTTCAAATGTAAATGTCATCCATCAGTGTCTCATGGAAGGGGACTGACAGAAGGTAGAGAAACATGTTATGCTTTATAGTTCACCCAGGAGTACACATCAGAAACCTGAATTTTGTTTCACATTTATCATTCCCTTTACCAGTATTACTCTAAATTCATTTACTGTAGATTTGTCATTTCTACTTTCTCAATTGTCTTTATTTCTCTTTAATTTTATTTGCTATATTTTTGGTCCAAGGTTTTCAATTTTGGAACTACTGACATTGTGGGACTGGGTAATTCTTTGTTGTGAAGGGAATTCTTTCTCCCAACAACTTGCTATCAATTGAGCTTTGAAACAAAATGGATTGGCAGTATAGAATGTCAACTTGAATCTTATCCACTGTAAGACAGTATGAATACGGTGTGTGTGTGCACAGGGAGGGCATACCTAGCAATGCTTGGGAGTTATTCTTGGCTCTTAACTCAGAAATCATCCCTGGTGATGTTTGGGGGACCATATGGAATGCCAAGCCCAACCCAGATTGGTTACATGCAAAGCAAACACCTTACCTGCTGTGCTGTTGCTCCATCCCCGATCTCCCTTATATTATTTTTTTGTAGCCTGTAGAAGGGAATTCTAGCCTCAATGTGGAGGAATAAATAAACTTCTCTCTAACAGAAAAAAAAATGATGCAGTGAACTATGACATAGTTGTAGGCACTTGCTCATAAATATCTGCAAATTCCATGTATTGTTATTCATATTCCGCAATAAAACTACCTTCCCTCTGGGAGTTGGCTGAGAAGACTTTAGTATTTAATGAAGGGTTGAATCAATAAGTCATGTTTTCCAGATCAGTAAGTAAGAATTTAGAGAGAGATAGAGACTTGGATAGATAGCTATTGTATGAGTTATAGACATTAAGATTTGGCTTGAAAGTACCTTAGTTACATAAGCTTGTTGTGAGTTTGGTTACTGAAAAGCAATGCAATATGGGACTTGAGTAATTTTATATATGAAATATTTTTGTTATTAATATAGTGATAAACACTTACCCATCTACTAAACTATTTAGGCAAAGTCTAAACACATCATTTTAGTTTTTAATGAAAGTGCAGGGAAAGCCATAGATAAAGAGAAAACAGATGTTTATTTTTTTTTAAGAAACAGAAATAATCTGGGGTTAGTTAGCTTCATGACTCTCTATCTTCAGGAAATATATTTTCCAGTGAAGTTGTCAGTTTTCTTGGAATTCTAAAAGTATTTTCTCATAGCCCTATGATGTTTGATTGCTACACACTTCTGTATTCACCACAGTCTGGATTTCACTGAACAAACCCCAATTTCTATACCATATAGATGAACAGCTAAACATGGAGGCAATGTTTTTCCTGTAATGAATTGATCTTCTACATTTCTCTGCAGTGCGAGATATGGAATATTTTGATATGCCATATCAATTAATAAATGCCAACAAATTGGCATGTTTGTTTATATTTTCCATTATAAAAGCAGTGTTATCAAATTAAAGAAAGATAAACTTCTAAATAATGTCTATGTTTTTATTGTTCTAATGAAGTAGATTTTATGCTTATACTTAAAATGTTACTATATACAATTGCCCATTTTTCTTCCCATCTTGTGCCACACCTGGCAATGCTCAGGGGTTACTCCTAGCTCTGCATTCAGGAATAACTCTTGGCAGTGTTCAGGAGATCATATTGGATGTCAAGAGTGGAACCTGGGTTGGTGGCATGCAAACCAAGCACCTTGCCTATTTCTCCATACTTTTGCCATTTTATAATGACTATTCCACTTCATTAAATAATTGTGATAATTTTACCATTCCCTATTTGTGTAAATTATTGGCTATTTTGAATTTGTATGTTTATGTCTTTTGCCCTATTTGGGAAATTTTTTATTCACATCTTTTCAAATGTTTTTCTGCCCAAATTCTCTATGACACACATTCTTTAGATTATGTCTATAATTTTCATCTTTTTGCTTTTCAATTCTCTATAATTTAGGTAATTTCTCAATAGAAATTATCCTTCAAATTTACTGAGTCTTTGTCATTGTCATTCTCCATTTCGTATGTCTAATTTTATTTTGGCAACACATTATAGTTCTAAAATTCGCCCTTGATTTTAATAGATCATCTTTAAGATTTTTTACAAACCTAGAGCAATATACAAACTTAACTAATCTTAAACCTAAAAGTAAGTATAAATTTCCTTAAATCATCACTTGTTTATATCTATTAAATAGAAATCATTGTCGGATGCAAAAATTAATTGTGCATTCAATGTAGAAGATTCATTTTGCAGTCCTATATATTAGAAATGTAAGTAAAATTATAGAAAGTTAACATCGAGAAAAGGATAGAGGAGATACTGGTATTTTGCTTTCCAGTTAATCTTGAGTTGCCTCTGTTATTTCACTGAATGGTAAAACAAATTAAAGAAATAATAAGTTCTATAAGTTTGCCAAAACTTTATGGACAGTGACTAGACTATGTTTTCTAAAATGGTATGGCTTATTAGTTTTAGTTTGTCTCTGAAAGAGTTTTTAAAACATGCTTGGCAGTTAGGACTTTATTTTGGGGCCAGTTATATTCTTATAACATTTTTGAAAAAAATTACTTTCCCTAAAATTAATTTAAGATACAATATAATGGCGTAGTTTTAATCTGTGTTTATTTAAATGAATAAGTTAGATTTTGAAGGGGAACTTGCAAGGGGCCCCAAGTGACCTGGGCAGTTCAATGCTAGGGCACAAGGGTACAGACTTCTCAAGGCCGGGAGAGCTGGGGAGCAGCACTGCCACACTGGTGGAAGCCCAGGGGCCATATGATGCAGAAAAGGGAACCCGGGACAGGCATGTGCACTATTACCTCCCCAGTCTTTGATGACTTCCGTTTGTTTTTGATCGCACTTAGGTGTGCTCAGCATTTACTCCTGGTTCTGTGCCCAAGGATCTTCTCTCCTGCTCAGGAGACTGTTTGTGGTACCACGGATTGAACTTGGGTGGGCCATGTCAAGACAATCAAATCAAATCAAATATCAAGGCATTAATATTGCCTGCTATATTATTTCTCCAGCCCTAATTTTTAACAGTAGCTAAAGCGAGTATTTATCGCCCAGTACTACAGGCCAGACCCTTTGCTTAGGACTCCATCATATCTTTATATTTGTTAGTTAAATCAATAATTAAACAAGATGGTTAAAGATGGATATAATAAGCACCCTTTTAAATATATTTAACCATCTTGTTTAATTATTGGTGGTTAAATATATTAAAAAGAGTGCTTATTATATCTATTTTATTATTAAGTTGTGTGTGAGGCCTGTTGTGTTTTTTTTTTTTTAATGGTCAAGAAGAGCGGAGGCCCTTCCTGGGGATTCCTGGCAAGCCCAGCTACTAGTTCAATGTTTCCTAATTGGGCCATGACATACTCAGTAACAATGCCCAGGGGATTTTTAAGTGCTCGTTATCCAACCAGTGTCAGCCACTCAAGCAATATAACCCTTGTGTTATTTCTCTGGTCCCTTATCTCCATTTTAAAAAGCAGTACCTCAAAGGTCAGACACCTGACTCAGTTAACCCTGACCCCTTACCATTTGTCCACATAGTAAGTAGAGAGATCAGTGTTCCCTTCAATTACTTTGTTTCCAGACCCTCTTTCCTCTCTTTCTGATACTCGTACTATTGACCTGATGTATATACGCTAGACAGAGGAACTATAAATGAAAAGAAATGCCCTTCTAAAAGCTTACTCGGGAGAGACACGCAGAAAAAGCAATGGAGTGCAGTGTGTGGTCATTATTATGGTAAATGGATATAATTTGCGCTGTTGGAGGAAAGTCAAGAAACTGCATAATTAGCTTAAAAAAGTAAGATCAGAGTCTTATTGCCCTTTTCTCCTGGAAGGGAGCATAACATGACACACGCCAGAGCCCTGAGTCAGGCTGTTTCATTCGGGGAGCCCCAGAGGGAGGGGGTGAGACCCCCTCCCCGCCCCAAAGGACCCAACCCCAGAAGCTGAAAACCTCCAGAACTTAACTGCATCCCTGCTCACTGCCACTCTCCATATGCTTGGACTAAGCCTCACCCACGAGTGAACGTATTCCTGGACCGTGTGGCCATGAATCATACCTCATACCACCCAGTATCTTGTGACACTACAAGAGTATCACAACACATTTGATGGGGTTTAAAGTAGGAGGCAATCAATCTTAGAGGGAAATATATATATGTATATATATGAGCATATATATTGTATATATATGAGCATATATATCGTATATATATGAGCATATATATTGTATATATATGAGCATATATATGTATATATGTATATAGCTATATATATATATATATATGAGCACACAAGGATCAACCTTTAGCAACATGTTAATGATTATAGGGACCTCTTATAGGAGGGCTTAATGGTCCCTGGGTGAAGCACAACAATCTTTGCACTCATTCTTCTAAGGAAACTTTTTTTGTAGTAATTTCAGCAGTTTTTCAGAACAAATAATACAAAATAAATTACTTTGGTTCTGCTTTGGGGCAGGGGTTGGGGTTCGGGATGGAAACATCTGAAATGTGGTGGTAGGAAGTGTAATTGTGGTGGGATTGGTGTTCAAATACTAAATGTAGTAAAATATTGTGAACTACTTTGTAAAATAATAAATAAATAATAACAAGAAAAGTAAGATCAGCTTCGGCAGAGAAGGCAACAAATAGTTTCTCTCACTATATTTCCACAGATATGGGAATGAAATGTTCAGGTCCTATGCCTTTGTTCATAAAATCAGACCAAATTTGTAGGCATATATATGAATCATGTCTATTGTGTTGGTGAAGTGTCAGCTATAGAATATAGAAACCATAGGAGATATTTTCCTTTTTTGAATTTTATCTTACTTTATTTGTTGGGTCTCCCAAGCAGTGCTTGAGAGTGGTTAGTCATATGCAAGACATGCATTTTGACCACAGTACTAGCTCTCTGGGCGCCCAGGCTAATTTTTTTTTTAATTTATTTATTTTTAATTAGAGAATCACCGTGAGGGTACAGTTACAGATTTATACACTTTTGTGCTTATGCTTCCCTCATACAAAGTTTGGGAACCCATCCCTTCACCAGTGCCCATTCTCCACCACCCGTAAACCCAGCGTCCCTCCCACCCTCCCCAATCCCATCTCCCCCCCACCCCACCCTGCCACTGTGGCAAGGCATTCCCTTCTGTTCTCTCTCTCTAATTAGCTGTTGTGGTTTGCAATAAAGGTGTTGAGTGGCCGCTGTGCTCAGTCTCTAGCCCTCATTCAGCCCGCAACTCCCTTCCCCCACATGGCCTTCGACTACAATGTAGTTGGTGATCGCTTCTCTGAGTTGCCCTTTCCCCGGAACGTGAGGCCAGCCTCGAAGCCATGGAGTCAACCTCCTGGTACTTATTTCTACAGTTCTTGGGTGTTAGTCTCCCACTCTGTTATTCTATATACCATAGAACGCCCAGGCTAATTTAAATAGAGAGATTTAACTTAGGAATAGGGTGATTTTAATATTATTATGAGTGTGCTGGAATGTGGTTCTAGGTCAAACTTCCAGTCGCATATGCTGCCTTGACCAGCAGGCTAGGACATTATTTTTCCATTTAGGAATCTTGTATTGCCAGCACTGTCTCAGCATAAATCTATGGATCAGAGAAATACTGCCCCAACTGTTGTCTTTAAAGCTCTCCCAACTGTCATTCAGGCTAACAGAATGAATCTGTACTCTTAACATTTATGAAGCAAGAGACTGTCACTGCAACTAGTGACTATTGTTTTAGAAGGCCACACACGCACTCAGGTTTGCCAGTAGAAATAACCAAAGCAGCAAGTGTAGCACCATGGAGCCTAGACTCAGGTCTCAGTCACATCTAGATTTAGATCACCCCTGAAATCTATTTGCAGAGCATTATAAGAAATGGCATTTTTGTTTCCTGTCTTTAAATAAAAAGGAGATACACTGAAAATGGTTAAAAAGTTGTTAAGAGATACTTCGCAGTATATATCTATAGCAATATCTGCTATCCAGTTCACAAAGAAGAGAATAGAATTACATGCCCAGAATTCTTCACTCTTATAAGTCTTTATATCTTCAACATAATTCTCTTCACATATTATACACTATTTTTTTCTGATATTTCCAATATTGACTTAGATGCTTGGATTTGATTTTGGAGCTTGAGTTTGTTTCACCAAATAATTTAATTATGATGAATATTTACTATTAAAAATAAAATTGGATACTGAAAATAACACCAAATAATGATGAAAAGGTAAGTCGTCAAGCTAAGTAGGCAGTTTTATTGAAAACATTCAAATAAAATAAATTTTTGGCCAGAGCAGCATCATAGTGAGGAAAAATGTTCCTAAAGGGTAGATTTGTCCTTAAAGGGTAGTTCTGACAAAGGGTCTTATCTCTCACCTTCTGTAATGCTTTAGTCATTAACTCAGGAATTTAATGAATATTTAATATGTACAAAGTCTGTAATATTAGAACATTTAAAATGCATTTCTGTGTTGCTTTATTGATTTGTAAATATGACTTTCCTTAATATTACTTAATATGCACAACTGCTTTATTTATTTATTTAATTTATGTGTTTGGTGATGTTCCAGGTTCCTTCTGACTCTGCACTCAGGAATCATTCCTGGCATTGCTCAGGGAACCATATGGGATGCTGGGGGTCAAACTTTGGTCTTCTGTGTGTAAGGCAAGTGCCTTACCTGCTGATCAAGAATCAGGGATGTTGTCTCATTTGCCAAGGCATCGAAAATCAGATGGGCTGGACACGTAATGGGATTCAGAGATGACAGCTGGATTAGAGCTGTTACTGATTGGATTCCATGGGGCGTCAAAAGAGTGCATGGCCGCCCACCACTGATATGGTCAGACTTCTTCGTCAAAACCCTGAATGAATGGTTTGAGGCTCTTCCTGTCCCTGGGGAGAGCAGATATCATTGAGCTACACTAGCACTCGACAGCGATGAATGGAGATATTACTGGCGCCTGCTCCAGCAAATCGAAGATCAACAGGATGACAAGTGATACAAGTGATATAACTTACTCTTAAGAGAAAATGTGTGATTTTTATTACTCATTATAATTCATAATTCTCAAGAACTTCATCAATTTACTCATTTCAAATTTGAAAATGGTTCTAATATTTCTCATGAGAGATCAACATTCCATAGCTGTTGTGGAATAAACCCCCAGACTGTGAGTTCCCTGAATTGTATTTATTATAGTCAGAGTATCTGTATGATTTTATGCCTTGAAACAATCAGTTGCTAAGATACCCTTTGCCAAACAATACAGAAATTCAGTAAGAAAGAAAAAAGCCTTGTTTTTGCCGAGTCTTTCCAGTTAAAATAGGCGAACTGTAATGAAACTACAAAATATTATTGATCAATAAATTTTATTTTGGAAAAGTCTCCCAAACAGTGCTTAATAGACCTGGAGACCCCTCCTCGTGATGGCAATTCAATGTAGGGCCCAAGGATACAGTGCTACAAGGGGTCTAGGGTGGTCTGGCCTGGGTCAAGTTGTGATGCTCAGGGTTTCTAGGACCACATACAAATACACTGGTGAGGGGCCTCCAGTGTTGTACCCATAATGCACTGGAAACTATGTGGGACTAAGGATCAAATAGGTGGCAGCTGTAGGTAAAGCATGTGTCAAACCTCTGTTCGACCGCTTCAGCCCCAGAATTAATGAACTCGTAACCTTAAAACAATCAGAACATTTCAAATTAACCTGTGCGTAAATGCACTTTCTAAAGTAAGGATTAATTAATTATTATATTCCCATCACCTTCTACAGTGTCTGATATGTTGTGAGTCAGAAAATTATCAGGAGTGAATTATGACTGAGATAAAAAATTGTGAACATTGGGGCTGGAGCAATAGCACAGCGGGTAGGGCGTTTGCCTTGCACGTGGCTGACCTGGGTTCGATTCCCAGCATCCCATATGGTCCCCTGAGCACCGACAGGGGTAACTCCTGAGTGCAGAGCCAGGAGTAACCCCTGTGCATTGCCAGGTGTGACCCAAAAACCAAAAAAAGAAAAATTGTGAACATGATATTGTTAGAGAAAGGAGTGAAGCAATCATGATCATACACTTAGTTTTTCCTTTTAAATTCTTATTATTTTTGGAGAGACGGACTCAGCAAAATATATATTTTGTATACTCCTTTCAAGAAAATATCCAAAGATATAGACCCTGTATTTTCTTTAAGGAAAACCCTGCTGAGGATAGAGGTGGTATGTCCTTCTTCAGAAATTTGCTTCATTGAAGATCTCTTGTATTTCCTTCAATTTTTTTTGAAGTAAATGTTGGAAGTTCTGAATTAATTAACATTATTTTTTTTTATATTTTACCCAATTCTTTATTCCAGTAGGTTTTGGAAAGTTTATAAGCACAGTCTTCCAGCTCACCAATTCAATTTCATCTGTGACTTTTCTATTTATTTATTTAAAGGTTTAATTTTAGTCTCAACATCAATTTTCCATGATATATATTATTTAGTTCATGATCCTGACTTTGTTTCTTAAACCTCACAAACTCTCCTTGCAATTTTTATGCTAGAGTTTTCTCATGGCTTCCAGTAACTGGGGGTTTCTTCTCTTTTTACTTTCTTTTTTTATTTGTTTATCTTGGTACCACATTCAGAAATGTTCAAGGGTTACTCCTGGCTCTGCATCCAGAAATCTTTATTGGTGGTGTTCATGGAACGATATAAGATGCTGGGGATCGAACCTGGGTTGGTGGCAAGTAAGGCAAGCTCCCTGCCCACAGTGGGGCTGGGAGACAGGGTTTGTTTCCTTGATCTTGAATGTATATAAAAATTTGAAACAATGATTTTCTATAATTTATGTTCATTTAGAGTAGTCAGAGGTGAGGGTCAATAACATATTGTACATGTACACCGTATTTGAATACAATGTTTTGTACTTTTTTCCTGTGTATCTTTTAAAGTCAGTAACCACTCATTTAAAAGAACAGGGTTGCTTCTTATATTGCCAATACTAAATATAAATGTTGTCAGGTCAAAAATAATGGAAACCTGATTCGGTCTTGGTACTGCCCACTACTCACCCTCCCCCCATGCCTAACTTCTGTGTGTTCTCAGGACAGAAAATGACCTCTTCTCTTTCTCTTTAGGATGAGAGAAAAAGACAACTGGGGAAACAGATAAAACTAAAAAGATTTCTGAAAAACAGGAAAATCTGGGGCTGGTGAGATAGTACAGCAGGAAAGCCCTTGTCTTTCATGCCGCTGACCTGGGTCTAATGCCTGGCACTATATGTGGTCCCCTGAGCACTGCAAGGAATCATTCCTGAGCACAGAGCCAGGAATAAGACCCTGAGCATTGCTTGGTGTTGCCTGGAAGCTAAAAAAGAAAAAAAGAGGGGGGAACAGAAAAACTTTGAGTCCTTTAGTCACTAGATAAACGCACAGAGCTCTGTTTGAAGGAGTCATCCGTCTCTGAAGTAGACATTCAGGTTCCAAATGTGCTCTGGGTTTATGAATGTGGGGAAATCACTTAACTTTGTTGCAGCTGTTTTGAAATCACAATAAAGATGAAGATAATACTCCCCCACCCCAATACACACACACCATTTTGGAATTGATGGTAAAGAATTAGAAATAGGAACATCAAATGGAGTTTATCATAGATGGTTATCATTATGAAGGTGACGGGAATTAACCCAAGTCAGCAGAGCGATGAGTTATTGGTAACTTAGAGTCCATGGTTGAATAACAATACTTAGTTTTTATTACGTGCTTCCTGTTTTCCAGGAATAGTTACTCTTTACAATGGGCAAGGTACTAATTCTGATATTGGAGGTTTAACTATAAATAAAGGAGACAGGCAACTTTGACTTCAAGGTGTGTAAAGCCTCGGGGAAAAGATAGGTATGAATATGTGTACAGATCATTAGAATGAAAGGCAGTGTTGACTGCTAAGAAGAGGAAGGCAGGAAGGAAGGATGGGGAAGACAGCAAGATGAAACACATTTAACAAAAAGGCTTTAAAGAGGTGAAATAGCGAGGCCTGGGACATTCTAGAGGAGGAAATGATCAGGCAGATGAAAAAGCCAAAATTCTGATGCTGAAACTTGCCGGGAAAATTCAAAGAAAAGAATGAAAACAATATGACTAGAGAATGGAACAAAGTGAAGATCAGAAGCTAAGGACAGGAAACTGGCCCGTGTGACTGGCCGAGGAGGCTTGCGTGTGATAAACGCTTTGGACTTCACTGTCAGTAACGTGGAGAGTTGTGAGGGGTTTCGAGCAGAGAAAGGCAATTCGATAGTTTGCAGTCCTTTAAAACACATGTTGAGCTCTTCTTGCTTTTTGCTGCACCAGAGAAATACCCATGGTCCTGTATCCCAGAACTGTACTTTCATTCATTCTTTCTTTGTCAAATCCAGAGTTGAGCTCATTTTTTTGTTACTAAAATTTGATTTTTACAGACCTATCTATTCTTCCTTTATTTTACTGCTTTTCTATACCAACAATTCTATTTGTCTATCTTTTTTTCTATCTCTTTTCTACTTTTTCCTCTCTCTCTAGTTTTGGGGTCACATCTGGCTGTGCTCAGAGATTACTCCTGGTATTGTGCTCAGGAATCACTCCTGATAGTTCTTGGGGGATCATATAGTTTGTGGATGTGATCTGGTCAGGTGTGTGCAAGGCAAGTAATTTCCCCTTTGTACTATTTCTCCAACCCCTATAGTAATATAATTACCTGTAAATGTTCTCCATTTGTTTATCTCTTAAACAAATTAGTAATACATTCTGTAATTATTTTTTTAAACTCTTATGTGAAATTTTATTTGAATGCTAGTCAACTGAAGCTATATTCCTCCTATTTCGGGTTTCTGTTTTTCCTGTTTTTAGTCCGGCAAGCTACCAAGAGTATCTTGCTCACATGGCAGAGCCTGGCAAGCTCCTTGTGGTGTATTCGATATGCCAAAAACAGTAACAAGTCTCACAATGGAGACATTACTGGTGCCTGTTCGAGCAAATCAATGAGCAATGGGAGGACAGTGATTTTGGGTTTAGTTGGCTGCCTTTCTTAGAGATTTCTTCCTATGATTTGTTGTTTCATTTTTTACTGGAAAGACTTTGTTAGTTTTTCTCTGTTCTATGCACGTCTTCCATGTCTTGTGGTTTCCTCTGTCATTACCATCTAGCCCCTGGCCCTTCACTCTAGAATCAGGCATTTGATGGTGAGATTCTTGCTTATGATTTTAATGCAGATTTCAGCTTGGGATTTCTGAGCATTATGTTTTTCTTGCTCCACCAGCATCCTTGCTCCCAGAGTTTATCAAGTCTTGGGTCCTAGTTCCCTAGATGAGGAACTCCACTATCAACCTCCACTCATGAGCAGTGAGGATGGAAAGATAGGCAGAGGGGAGAATGTCCACTTGGCTTCAAACAGTGAGTCGGAGCTCATATGTCTCTCTCTCTCTGGGGAGAATTTTACATCCTCCTAAGTTCTCTACCGAAATGAATCACTGATATCTCAACCTTTCTGACCTGTTTCTAGACTCAGACCTTGCAAAGTCCAGCTTTTAGCCATATTTCCTCATTTGCATTTCTATTCCACTTCTACCCCAGAATGATGTTTGTTTTGAAGCCTGGTTTATATATTGGCTTTTCAAATTTTTAGAGTTTTAAGTTATTCTTTTGAAGTAAAAAGAGTATGTCAAATTATGAAGTGAATTTGGTTATGTAGACAGGAATTATAATTAATAATAATTACATGTAATATGTACATCATAGTGCATATTAGAATATCACTTTAATTTTTTTATTCAAAGCAGAAAGCCATAGACAATAGTTTGCCCCAATTAATGTGTATATTTTAAAAAGATAATGTACATATTTAACATTAAAATCAAGCAGCATTTTATTCATTGTTTCTTCTTAAGTACCTTGACATTATAACTTTTTTCACTAACATTTTAGTTACTCATGGACACAAGGACATTATTAGGAGTATACTGGAGTAACACATCTCTAACCAAGCTTTGTACTCCTTTACCAATAGATAAGTCCCTACTTCAGTCTGCTGCTAACTACATCTCAGTCACCGATGAAGTAGTCTTGTCAGACCTCTCAGCATTCCATTCTAAGGTCCCTAACACACCAGCACTGAAGAAATTATGTCACACCCAAGTGCTATAAAATCTTCCTTTTGGGGAATTTTTCTAGAGTACAAAATCCTTCCACAGGTCACACAATGTTCAGAGAGGATTAATTATGAGAAAAATAACACAGCTTAAGAGTTTGCTTTGGACAGTAGTAATTAAAACAGCATGGTATTGGGATAAAAACAGACCCGCAGACCAATGGAACAGAGTTGAATATCCTGTAACAGACCCCCAAGTATATGGCCACTTAATCTTTGACAAAGGAGCAAGAAATGCAAAGTGGAACAAGGAAAGCCTCTTCAACAAGTGGTGCTGGGAAAACTGGATAGCTACCTGCAAAAAAATGAACTCTGACCTCTGTCTAATGCCAGGCACAAAAGTCAGATCAAAGTGGATTAAAGACCTCAATATCAGACATAAATCTGTAAGGTTCATAGAAGAAAATGTAGGCAGAACTCTCTATGACATTGAAGCTAAGAGCATCTTTAAGGACGAAACAGCACTGACCATGCAAGTGGAAGCAAATATAAACAAATGGGACTACATCAAACTAAGAAGCTTCTGCACTTCAAAAGAAACAGTGACCAAAATACAGAAAGAGCCCACAGAATGAGAAAGAATATTTACCCAATACTCATCTGATAAGGGATTAATATCCAGGATATACATGATATGTATAGAATTGTATAAGGATAAAACCTCCAACCCCATCAAAAAATGAGGAGAAGAAATGAACAGAAGTTTCTTCAAAAAAGAAATACAAATGGCCAAAGGGCACATGAAAAAATGCTCCAGATCCCTATTCATCAGGGAGATGCAAATCAAAACAACAATGAGATATCATCTCACACCACAAAGACTGGCACACATTCAAAAGAACAAAAGCAACCAGTGCTGGCATGGATGTGGGGAAAAAGGGATGCTCCTTCACTGTTGGGAATGCCAACTGGTCCAGCCTATCTGGAAGATAATATGGACAGTCCTTCAAAAACTGGAAATTGAGCTTCCATATCACCCCGCAATACCACTTCTGGGAATATATCCTGAGGATTCAAAAGAGCACAGTAGAAATGACATCGGTACCTATATAGCCGATGTTTATTTATTTTATTGCAGCCCTGTTCACAATAGCCAAAATGTGGAAACAACCCGAGTGCCCTAAAACAGATGACTGGTTAAAGAAACTTTGGTACATCTACGCAATGGAATACTACACAGCTGTTAGGAGAGATGAAGTCATGAAATTTGCTTATAAATGGATAAACACGGAGAGTATCATGCTAAGTGAAATGAGTCAGAAAGAGAGGGACAGACATAGAGGGACTGCACTCATTTGTGGAGTGTAGGATAGCATCACATGCGGCTGATATCCAAGGACTGTAGATACAAGGGCCAGGAGATTGCCCCATAGCTGGAAGACTGCTTCATGAGTGGAGAGAACAAGACAGATAGAAGAGGGAAGGGATCACTAAGAAAATGATGGCTGGAGGAACCAGTTGGAATGGGAGATGCATGCCGAAAGTAGAAAATGGACCAAACATGATGACCTCTCAGTGTCTCTATTGCAAGCTATAATGCCCAAAAGTAGATAGAGAGTATGGGGAATATTGTCTGCTATGGAGGCAGAGGGAGGGTGGAAAGGGGGTATACCGGGGATATTGGTGGTGGGGAATGTGTACTGGTGGGGGGATGGATATTTGATCATTGTGAAATTGTAACCCAAACATGAAAGCTTGTAACTATCTCACGGTGATTCAATAAAATTAAAAAAAAAATTTTAAAAAGGACTTTGCTTTGGAAGGAACTAATGAAAAAGAAGATTGGTAATAAAGATTCAGCTTTGATTTCAAATAAATGGTTCAAATTTTTCTTATAGAAAAAGTTTGTACTAATTACTATATACATGTCCAAACCATTAATTTCTGAAGTTTCAGTTCAGGCCCAGAACTTTATTTATTCAAGGTCTCTAGGGACTAAGTCAGTAGAGATATTCTTAGGTCTTGACACCAACTACTCAAATCCTTTTTTTTTCTTTTTTGGGTGACACCTGGAAATGCACAGGCTTGACTCCTGGCTCTGCACTCAGAAATTACTCCTGGAAATAAATTACTTCTCCTCAGGGGACATATGGGATGCTTGGAATTGAACCTGAGTCGACCATGTGCAAAGGAAATGCCTTCCCCACTGTCTATTGCTCCAGCCCCTCAAATCCTTGATGTAATCTTCCACCAGTAAAGACTGTTTGTGCCACTGATTGACCCACTGGGAGGTTTCTGCTCCAGGCTTGCATTCTTAAACATCTTGTTTATTAACAAAGTCAGCAATCCAGCTTTCCTTCGGTCCTCATGGGCTAACATTTTACAAAGTTCTCTAGTTACAGAAATCTTTTCCTCTATCCATGTCAATTTACATGCATATTATGAGTAACTTAGAAATGAAATTGTGTTATGTATGTGCATGTGTATTATGTTATCCCATCATAGGGTTAATTACATCAACAAACAACCTAATAGTATAAATTAAACAATCATTGAAAAATGGCTTTGGTTTTAATCAGTGGAAAGTAGGAAGTAGGACTTATGGAGCAATAGAATGTCAGAACGGAACGCTATTTTGATATGAAATTTAATGCATTTCAGTCTTTTAAATGTTTCTCTAATATATAGATACAGAAACTATCCGTCTCCTGGATATTGCATATATGTAACAAAATTGTTCTGCTGAAGTGAAGTTGGAGAATGCGGCTCTCCCCTTCCTTCTCAAAGTCTCACGAAAGGCGTGGCATGAATCTCACTCTCTAGAACGTCACTTCAGCAGAAGAATCAATGCATAAAATGTCAAAGCAATCTCTTATGGCTAATCTGGGATAGAAGCAGGAGTAATAATAGGATATATTAATTCCTACTTCAGTGCTCATCCCCACACCACCCTTCTCCTATCAATACTAGATTGTTCAGTTTTTAAAGCTGTAAAATATTTTTTTTCAAATGGAATGCCATGCTTAAATTCGACATATGAAACAGAAGTAAGGCCCAACTCCTCAGGCTAAGTGGAAACGTGTCAGACAACAGGTGGGAGAGCTCAGGGCTTTCGGCTTGTTATGACAACTACCACATTGACCATTGGTGTCTTAGGCCACCAATCCTTCAAAATGGGCACGCAAAACTGAGCAGAAACTGGGAAGCAGACCAATAGTATAGTGAGTAGGGCAATTGCCTTGCACACAACTGAATTGAGTTCCATCCCTGCATCTCATATGGTCCCCTGAGCACAGCCGGGAGTTATTCCTTAGTGCAGAGCCAGAAGTAACCCTGAGCATTGTGGAATGTCTCCCCCAAATTAAATCCAAAACAAACAACAAAAAAAAACTGAACAGAAACACTTTCACCAGCCCTTTAAAGCATATTAGACACTATTAATATATATTAATATACTATTAACACATATGAAAGGAAATATCTTGATACCAATTGGGTCTTACCCCTTGTGAGAAATCATGACGCAGAGATGAAAGAAAAATTAATTTTTTTCCTCAGAAAAGGAATTATTCTTTATTAAAGAAAAAAGTAAGAAAAGTGGGTTTCTCTTTGGTTTGGTTTGATTTTAACGTATTTTAAAGGAAGAGACTACAGAATTCTTCCAAAACCTAACCAAATGAGCTGGCCTCAAAGCTCATCGAAGCTGGCATCTTCTTATCCATATCAGAAGATGAACAAGTCTAGCTCCCAAACCCCAGGGAAGAAAATTCTAAGGCTTTGGTTGTTATGAGTGAGTCAGGTGGTGAGTCAGCCCCTTTCTATGATTTCAGTTATTGACAATAACATTGAAGATGGATGGCAGTAATAGCCAGAACAATCATTTGGGTGCTCATTTGGTTGCTCAACTGTAGACGACATTCTTCACTAAGGGCATAATTATGCCTTTGTCCTTATCAAATGCTGTCAAATAACTCATACAAAGTTCACAAAAACTGAGTCATACACAACATCCTTTGGGGTGAGAGAATGAAGATGAGTTTAGAAATAATGATTTTTCTGTATTGTGAAGTGAGATAAGAGAGACAATTCAAAGCAAGGACTTTCCCCTACCTTGAGCCTGAAAGCTTTCATGATTGCTTTCCAGAATCTTTCTTTCTAAGACAGAGGAAATAATCTTATCTTCAGGCATTTATCTGTTTTACATTTTTTTCTTCATAATCAGCAATAGAAAAAAAAATTATCTAATGATGCCTTTTCAGCAGGTCTGATTATTGGGAAAAATTCCAAATAATAATGGTGGGTCTTTTGTTGAAATATTGAATGTAATCAAAGTAGAGAGAGAGAGTAAAGTGGAAATCATCTGCCACACAGGCAGGGGGAGGGGATGGGGGGTATATTGGAGTGGTACACTGGGGTTCTTGGTGGTGGAAAATGTGCACTAGTAAAAGGTGTTTTATCATTGTATGGACAAGACTTAAACTTAAAAGTTTTGCAACTGTTCTCACGGTGATTCAATAAATAAAAGATAAAAATAAATAAAAATACAATTTTTTCTTTTTCTTTTTTTTTGGTAGGATGATCACACCCAGGGATTCTCAGGGGTTACTCCTGGCTCTGCACTCAGGAATTACTCCTGGAGGTACTGGGGAACAATCTGGGATCCCAGGGATTGAACCCGGCTCAGTTGCATGCAAGGCAAATGCATGCAATAGTACCTACTGTACTATTGCTCCTGCACTCTTTTTTAATTGTTTGCTTTACTTTTATCTTGGAATACATTTCTTAAAATACCTGCATTTAGGCTTGTTTGCCTCTAGTTTGACTACCCGGTGATTCTTTGAAGTAAAAATTAGCAGACCTGTTTTTTTTTTTTTTTTTTTTTTGCTTTTTGGGTCACACCCAGCGATGCTCAGGGGTTACTCCTGGCTTTGCACTCAGGAATCACTCCTGGCAGTGCTCGGGGGACCATATGGGATGCCGGGGATCGAACCTGGGTTGGCCGCGTGCAAGGCAAACGCCCTACCCGCCGTGCTATCGCTCCGGCCCCCAGATCTGTTTTTAATACTCTTCATTGAGTGCTCAAATTGTAACCCTGCCTCCCATCAGTACTAGATAAACTTTTCAAAGCTTTTGAATGACTGGCTGTGTAGAAATTCAACCTGGGAAACAGAAGTAAAATCCAGTTTCTCGGGCTGAAGGAGGGGATTTGTAGGATAGGGGCACTTTTTGATGCTATTCAAGACTGATCTTAAATAGAGTCTATACTCTACTCTTACTACTATTTAGGTATTATGGCAGTAAGTAATTATGGACACAATTCTCTTCATTTAAAAAATATATGGAGCTCATACTATGTCAGATATCATGCTAAGGGATGAGGTTGAAAAATGAATAAAAGAAGCCCTTTTCTATGATCTATAAGCCTACTTGTGGTCATATATTGTATTAACACACTTTAATTAAGTGCAGAGAATTTTACTTCCTTTAGTATTTTATTTCTTGTGGGGAGGAGGAAGGCACTGCATCCAGTATGTTCAGGGCTTACTCTAGACCATGTGTTCAGAAATTACTCCTGGTAGGGCTCGGAAACCTTGTGGTACAGAGGATTGAAAGTCCTTGCATGAAAGTCAAGTGCCCTGTGCACTGTCACTCTACACTATCACTCCAACCCCTAATGTTTTATTTTTTTAAAATGACACAATTGATTTATAACCTTTAGCATTTTGAAGCAAAAATGTTTTGTTCCAAAAGTACTTGAAATCTTCAAGATGTGAAACATACTGGTGAAATTATTCTCTCATAGCTCAGGTTTGGCAGTACCATTGCTTCCACAATCTTTCTTGCCCAGATCCAGACGAGACAATGACTTGCTGCAAAGAAATCTATCGCCCAGTCAGAGTTTTCCTCGGTAAGAGAAACATTAATCAAGTCAGGAAGAAGTAGGAGACATGTGAAAGAATGAACAGAGAAAATTAAGGTATTAATAAAAGTCCTTAGTCAGAGTTAAGCTGCAGTTAAAAGGAAGCAGACAGCCCTAAAGGAGAAATGAAAGAAAATTCGTGAAGGTAAAATTGAAGGGCAAAAAAGACGGTAATAGGACAGAAAAAGCAAGCAGAGGTACTCATGACATGGCTGCCAGGGGTCTCCCGTAAATCTGGGACCAGAGATAATGTTATTTCATCAAGGCAATACCAATGCATGCCACACTTACTCTGTGTTTTGCCTGTATTTACAGAGATGGTGTTCAGCATGTCAATGTGAATTCTGTTGCCTTCCCTGGTGTAGATCCTGTTCCAGTTGTAGGACTTTTTTGATGCCTATGCATTTACATTCTGATTGTATTACCTTTTAACTACTCCCAACATTACCTTATTACTTGGGTTAACTCAATTGCATCTTTCCCTTGAACAAAGGTGAAAAAATATTTAGGTGCTGTGCAAGTAAATATGCCACAATTCTATGTTTATTTAAAAATAGTGAGTTTTTTTGAAATAATGAGTGCAATCAAAGTAAAGAGAAAGTAAAGTGAAATTTATCAGCTACACAGGTGGGGTGGGGGAGGGGCGGGGGAAGGTATACTGTGGTTCTTGGTGATGGAATATGTGCACTGGTGAAGGGATGGGTGTTCGAGCATAGTATAACTGAGACTTAAGCCTGAAAGCTTTGTAACTTTCCACATGGTGATTCAATAAAATAAATAAATAAATAAATAAAATGGAACTCATACTGTCATTGTCATCCCATTGCTCATCGATTTGTTCGAGCGGGCACCAGTAATGTCTCTCATTGAAAGACTTATTGTTACTATTTTTGGCATATCCAATACGCATGGGTAGCTTGCCAGGCTCTGCCTCGAGGGCTTGATACTCTTGGCAGCTTGCTGGGCTCTCCGAGATGGGCGGAGGAATCGAACTCGGGTCGGCCGCATGAAAAGTGAACGCCCAACCTCTGTGCTGTTGCTCCAGCCCTGGAACTCATACCATGTGACAGATATCATGCTGAGGTCTGAATCTGAAAAATGAATAAAAGAAACTCCTTTCTATGTGCTATAAGGCTAGTTATGGTCATATATTGTCATTTTTAGTCAAATTGACCCAGTCTCTGAGTATTGAGCACATTTTTTAACATGGGTTTATAATTTTGCTTGAGTTTTTTTGGTTCTTACCTTTCTTAGATCTGTAAAATATGTTTACTTCTGGAATTTGTAAAACTTAACATTTTCTTAAGTCTGTACATTTATTAGTGCTTTTCTTTCCATGTAAATATTTCTACCAGATTATAAACTGCAGTGTTTGATTTAACCATTGATTTTCTATTTGAGGCACAGAAAACAAACTTGGTTTACTTCAGTCCATCTAATAACAACCCTAATATAATGCTTGCCAAAAGCTCCATTAAAGACATATGCTTTGAGTCATTTATTCCAATAGTAGGGTGAAACACACACACACATCATTTCCCAGCAGCTGGAGATTTAATGTTGCTTTTGAAAAGAAAAAAATCCCACCAAAATATTTATATAGCATGAGAACAGTAGGACACCCTCAGTAGCAGGCCAGAGTTTAGGATCTCCAGAAAAACAGGATTCAGGAGATTTTAAAGGGGATATAAGTTGACTCAGAGCAAGGACATAATACTGATGGATGAAATTAATTAAAATGGAATAAATTTTTCACTTTAATAATAACGTTAGCAAGCAGGAGCATGAATAACAGAAGCAAAATTAAACTCAGATGAAAAGTTGTGTTAATAATTAAACCCGATTTTTATACTCTGATTCTCAGAGCCTAGGCATGAGGAAAGTCAAATTTTGATACAGTTATCATTGTTTAACACTATGATATATTGTCTGTTAGCTTTTTAAAATAAATAAATGTTTTTACATTCTATCTGAGGTGAGTGAAGTCATTACAAGGGAACCTTGAAAAAACTTATGAATCTCAACTTGTAGGATGGACATCAAATCTGTTTAGGTCATCATTTGATTTTAATATATATTAAAATAATATAATATATAACATACATATAATATATGTATATATTATACAATGTCATATGTAATATATGTTATATATTAGATATGGTTTGGGTCATCATTCTGTTTTAATATATTATATATGTATATTATATATAATCACTGTATCACTGTCATCCTGTTGTTCATCGATTTGCTCAAGTAGGTGCCAGTAACATCTCCATTCGTCCTAGCCCTGAGATTTTAGCAGCCTCTCTTTTTTAATTTTATTTTTTAAAATTTTTAAAAATTTTTAATTTTTAATTTTTTTTACAGACTAACAACTTTTCGTACTTGTGTTTCAGTGTTTCAGTCATACAATGCTTAAATACCTATCCCTCCACCAGTGACTGTTCTCTACCACCGATAATCTCAATATACCCCCCCCCCACCGACCCCATCTCCTCCACCCCACTCCACCTCTGTGGCAACGCATTCCCTTTTGCTCTCTCTCTCCTTTTGGGTCTTGTCGTTTGCAATAGAGGCACTGAGTAGCCATCATATTTGGTCTATAGTCTATTTTCAGTGCGCATATCCCATCCTTGAGGGTCCTCAAACCACAATTTACCTGGTGTTCCCTTCTCTATCTGAGCTGCCCCTTCCTCCAGGATGTAAGGCCAACTTCCAGGCCTTGGGGCCAACCTCCTGGTACTTATCTCTACTATTCTTTGGTGCCAGTCTCCCATCTTCTTATTTTATATTCCACAGATGAGTGCAATCTTCCTATGTCTGTCTTTCTCTTTCTGACTCATTTCACTTATCCTGATACTTTCCATGTTGATCCATTTATATGCGAAGGTCATGGCTTCATCTTTTCTCACAGCAGCATAGTATTCCATTGTGTAGATGTACCAAAGTTTCTTTAACTAGTCATCTGTTCTCGGGCACTCGGGTTTTTTTTCCAAATTCTGGCTATTGTAAACAGTGCTGCAATGAACATTCAAGTTTAGCAACATCTCTTTACTCGTCCTTCCCAAAGGTACCGCATTGGAGGCTCTTTCAGGGTCAGGAGAATGAGATCCATCATTGTTACTGTTTTTGGCATATGAAATATGCCATCGGGAGCTTACCAGGCTTTGTCCTGTGGGCAGGATACTCTCTATAGCTTACCAAGTTTTCTGAGACGGAGAACTAGACAGTAAGAGATTGCGTGGCTGCAAGTGTGGCTGCACACTTCTGGAAGCTTTGTTTTATAATCTCTGGATCTTGGCCATTAACAGGATTATAGGGTGCCAGGGGCAGTTTGTGGGTGTGACTGCCTAGCTACTGGAAAATGGGGTATCTGTGGGGAGGAGGCACAGTTCTAATCCAAACAGGCTTGGAGATCTCAGCCCCGGGTCCCACACACCTCGGTTTCTCTGCTGGTATACATGTATGTATAATATATATGAATATATTACAGATAATATATACATATATTATATCACTGTATCACTGTCATCCCGTTGCTCATCGATTTGCTTGAGCGGGCACCAGTAACACCTCCACTGTGAAACTTGTTGTTATTGCTTTTGGCATATAGGATATGCCACGGGTAACTTGCCAGGCTCTGCTGTGTGGGCGAGATACTCTCTATAGCTTGCTGGGCTCTCTGAGAGGGATGGAGGAATCAAACCCGGGTCGTCCGCATGCAAGGCAAACACCCTACCTGCTGTGCTATCCCTCCAGCCCTATGTATGTTTTATATATATATTATATTAAAGCAAAATGATGACCTAAACAGATGTTTTTAAACTACAAATTTATACAAAACTCTCCTTCAGTGCTTTTTAATATTGGGTATAAATTAAAGTCAAATTCTTTGAATGCTGATAACAAATATACCAATGTTTAGGGTTAAGATTTAATTATATTTTAAAGACTCATTGCTAATAGGTCATTTCTCTAGGTACAGCATAAAATTTACTTTCTTCTAATATAAATGACAATGAGTAAGAGGCTTTAAACTAAAAATATTTAGTTTAAATATTGAAGACTCGGATCTGGAGAGGCAGTACAGGGGTTGAAGTGTATGTCTTGCTTGTGGTTGACCTTTGATTCCTGGTACTACACGGTCTTCCAGACTTTGCTGAGTGCAGCAGTAGAAACCCCAAACTCCACAGAGATGGTTCAGTTGGTGCCCGAGTAGCACTGCCTCTTCAGACCCTTTCATTGAACTTCTGACCTGGTTCACCATGAATTACTGGAGCAATGGTGATTGCCTTGCACACAACCAACTCCATTTTTATCCTCTGGGTAATTTTTAAGCTATCCTTCGACAAAGGATTCACTGAAAACTTTCCAAGGTCTTAGTCAAAACATAGTCATCATCATCATAGCAAATCAGAAAGTATCTCGACCTAGGGGACTTGAGAATGGTGTGCCTAAGCAAAAAGTAGACCATGAAGATTGAGGTGCCTACTGACAAGGTGGATATGAGGTATGAGATGGACCCCAGGTCAAGCCTGAGGACTCACATCTCAGGAAATAGAAGTCAGATACTTCCTGTAACAGCATCTATTTACCATTTTTGGAATAGATATGTAAATTACTAGTTAAGTAAGATTACATGAAATAAAACATTTTGTCCTTTTTCCCCTTTTAACAAATACTTGCTGTTTAAGAGAAATACATTGTTGGAAAAAAATGGGAATGGGGAAAATTATTTTTTCAATGTATTTTGAGTGGCAGCATGATTTAAGTTTTGTCGTCTTGCTATATGTTCAGTAAGAAAAAATTATGTATATATGTACTTATTTCTGAAGGATATTTACCAGAACCATAAAGGGCTTTGTATTCATTGCTTGTCTTCACACTATGTATTCATTGTTCTTCCTCTTTCTCTGCTCTTGGCTGTTATTTTTATGATACTTGTTATTAGATTTTACTTCTTCAATGAAGAAGTTATTTATGCAAATCAGTATTTCACCTTTGTCCTCCTGTATTCCTTTCTACTGGTTCTTTCCAGTAGTCTCTGGTTGTCTGGTATACAAAGAAAAGATATAATTATCTCGTTAATTCTTGGTTCTGACTTTCTTGCTAATCAGCTTAGTATTTCTGAGAATTTAAGGGAAGAGATAAGAAATTTATTTTTAAAAAGGAGTCAGCTCATCCTAAGACTTTAGTTGTAAGATGCTTCTCAGAGACAGAAATTTGCCTACTGGAGAAATAAAAAATAAAACGAAGCTTTCTGCAGTAAGTATAGTTCCATGAATCTATTTTGTCTAGAATTTAGGCTCATGACAACCAAGAGTCCTGTTAACCTCAGAAAACTTAGAATGTTCTTAGTCCTACTTTCATCACTTTGTCTGTAACAGGCTCTCAAATGTGTTGACTACATCAAAAAATAAGAAAAAAAAAATGGAGACAAGTTTTGCCCCAGTTGAATTCAGTCCTCACTGAATTCACCGGCTGCTTCCCAGACTGTGTTCCCTGAGTTAAAAATGCATGCTGGATTTGCTCACAAAGGATGTTACAACTCTGAAGATAAAATTTCTGACCTGTCATTTAAAGTTATTGGTAACAATAGAGCAGACAGACATGCTTGCTGTTGCTGAAGTATGTTCTCCAACATGCGTGCATTATTCTGGATTTATATAAACAACAGTAACATAAAATTTATTCCAGTAGTAAAGATGTCTGTGACCAATGCAAATGAGAGTTTAAAGAAATAATAGCTACAACTTGCAATTAGATTCAAGAATTCCAAATGCAGTAATTTGGAAATCTATTCTACAATAACCATAAAACTTGCAATAATTTCATAAACTACAAAGCAACTCAGAAAGAAGTATCTCTCCACTGTGTTTACTGTTAGGAAAATGGCACCATGCAGAATTCCTATCAGTGATAAATTCTCTGAATCAGTAGCAGGAAATTTTAACAGAAGATGATATTTATGTTTCACTTTGTCTCTCAGATGAAACTTGAGTGAATATATCATTTGCTATGGCATTCATTTTTTTTTGAAACTTGCATACACTGAGTTATAAATTTCAGAAATAACTAGGTTAGCTGGGTCTTGGGGTGTAACTCGGTGATAGAAGCCCTGCCCTCATGTGTGAAGCCCTGGGACCAGGCCTTAGCACTGGTTAAAAAAAAAGCCCATAAAAACTCCTTTAAAAAGAACCTAAAAAACCAAACAATTAGAACTTTAGAATTATCTAGATGAGAAAATGGTCCGTAGATTTCTTGTTTAGCTCTAACTTTTGTGCCAGAATTAAATCACAATAGTATATGATAGTTCTCTGTTCTATTCGCAGGAAATAGATGGCAGAAGAGACCTTGGAACCCTGACTCAGCACTTTTAATATGGTCAAGAAATTGCAGTTATTCTGGTTTTGCTATTGTCATATTGAGTACTTTTAAAAGTATGAGTTGCTTATTTATAAAAAATACCATAATAGAGCCTGAGTGACTTGTTTTCCTAATTAAAAGAATGTGTTCTTATTCTGAGACTCGATTGTTTTGTTTACCATCCAAGAGCAATTACTGAGAAGAGCCATTTTTTGTGTGTGTATGTGTGTGTGTATGTGTATGTGTGTGCACGAGAGTGTGTGTGTATTCTTGATTACCAGCTTGTTCCCAATATGCTGTGGTTACAGAGGGTAAAGTCACTTAGAGGAGAAGTACTTGCAGATAAATCTCTTAGGAAATCTCTTTGAATAGTCATTTATTTTCCTGAAGAAAAAGACAGTATTATAAGAAAATGCACAATTTCTGGTATTTGATTGAGTCTGGGAATGTTAAAATTAATGGGGGGTGGTTAGCAAAAACCAAATAAGCAAAAATAAAAGAGTCTAAGGATATACATTGCTTGATTAAAAGTCTTTTTCACCAGTGTGTTGTTCATATATATGTATTTATTTATATAGTTTTGGGGCCCATACCGAGCAATGCTCAAAGCTTTCTCCTGGCTCTGTACTCAGGAATCACTTTTAGTAACTCAGGACACCACATGTGTTGTTGGATGTTGAGCCCAGGTCAGTTGTGTGCAAAGCAAGTGTCCACCATATTATTAGTCGGGTCCCTAAAAATATTTTGGGGGACCTGTAGAAATATTACAGGTGATAAGATGCCTGCCTTAGCGGATATAGAGAAGGGACCACCAAGTAAATGATGCTTGGAGCGCTCGCTCAGGACGGGAGATATGTGCTGAAAGTAGACGACCAAACGTGATGGCCACTTCGTACCTGTATTGTGATCCATAACACTCAAAAGGAGAGAAAGAGTAAAAGGGAATGTTCCTGCCAAAGAGGCAAGGAGGGACTGGTGAGGGAGAGATGTGGCAGAAGGGATACTGGGAAGATTGGTGATGGAGAATAGGCACTGATGGAGGGGTGGTTACTCAGAACATTGTATGACTGAAACGTAATCATGAGAGTTTGTAAATTTGTAACTGTATCTCACAGTGATTCATGAAAGCTTGTAAATCTGTAACTGTATCTCACGGTGATTCATTAAAAAAATTTAACAAACTAACAAAAAGATGCTTGCCTTGCATGAGGCCCTAACTCTTGTTGACTCACTGGCATTGTGTGAGTGATCTCTGAGAAAAGAGTCAGTAGTAAGCCTAGGCACAGCCAAGTGTGGCCTCAACTTCTTTCATCCAGTAGAACTGATACTGACCACGTGTGCACAACAAACTGACTGATGTGCATCCCCTGATGATACAACCAACATTATCATAAATAGCTTATGGAAGGAAAAAGCAGGATGAAAAGTCACTGGAAAGAATTCTAGTGTCAAACGGAAATTTGTGCTATGAAAATCCCTTGGCTAGGAGAGATGTTTATATTACCTCTCATTACTGATGTTGTGAAAAATACGGTAATTTTGGAGATAGAGATGGAAAAATCAGCTTTACCATTAAAATCAGAAATCTTGGAGACATTTCAACTTCGTCCTTTTTCTTTCTCTTACCCAGTGCTTCTCCAGTTGACTTTACCTCGGGATATTTTTGTGTTTTTCCATATATACCTATATTTTGACACTAACTGGATATTTGGTTTTGTTTTATACTTCTTTTTTTTTCATTTCTTCTTCCTCCTCCTTCATTGCATTATAGCCATTATCATCCCAAACCCAATCTAGACTGATCTCTGCTATCAACTCATCTGTATAGTCTTCAGAAACTTCAAGGCATACCTTCAGGCTGGAAGTCTCTTGAATAGAGCCCTCATTTTGATCTACTTTCTACCAAGTTACTTTGAAAATAGATCAAGGGAGAGGAGCTTTACTTTTTCATGTTTGGCTAATGTTGGAAATGGTGATGCTACCGACTAAAGGAGTACTCTTAGTTTTGAAGAAGTTGATGAATTCAGTTTTCAAATATGTTGAATCTATAGAGTTTATGGAGTACAGAGAAGTCAATTGAAAATATGAGTCTTGAAATTGTAAAATATTCTAGGCTAACGATAAGACTTAGCAACAATTTTGCTGCTGAAACCACAAATTTTTAGAAGAGGATTCCCAGGAAGTATATAGATTGAGAATGTTAATGATGGGGCTCAGTTGGGTACCACTTCTGAAATGAAAGCAGAAAGTGAGACACCTCAGCAGCCACTGATGGTTGAGAGGTAAGAAAAGCTAGGGGAGGATAGCCTTGGAGAAATGGAGATTTTCAAGAAAAATAAACATCATCAAAGACATATTCTCAATTGTTTGCTCATCCAGAAGGTTCTCTCTACCTAGGAGCCTCTACT
This sequence comes from Sorex araneus, assembly GCF_027595985.1. NCBI lineage: Eukaryota > Metazoa > Chordata > Mammalia > Eulipotyphla > Soricidae > Sorex > Sorex araneus. The sequence continues at coordinate 126,927,228 of NC_073302.1, read as the reverse complement.
CCACTATGCCAAGTTGTTCTAATGGCAAGCTCAGTGTTCAGCCTCTGATGGAACAAGAGTAACTCTGCTTTATATGGGATTTCCTATTCACAATCATAGGTCCAAATTCATAGGGAATTCAGAACCCGAATTCTTTCATGGGAGCAGAGTTTTATCAAAGTTGTATTGATATATTTTTATTGATTTTATTTGTATTTTTTATTTTGGAACCATATGTTTTGATCAGGGATCACTCTTGGAGGTGCTCTTCGACCATACGTGATGCTGAGGATGGAATCCATGTCCAGTGAGTACAAGCAAGTGCCCTACCCTTGTACTATTTCCCTGGCCATAAGACATATATGGACACAAAATGAGTGGTTAAACTATACAGTGGGTTATTTTAGCATCAATCACGACAAGTTCCTTGAATTTTCTGGTTAGACCTGAGTATTAAACTAATATAAGTAAAGAAACATTGAAAAGATGCTCTTAGCTATGATTTATAAGGATAATACTCATTTCTATTGTTTTGGACTAAATTCGCAAGATACATGTTGCAATATATTAACTTTTAAATTAAACCACTATATAAAAAAAGAAAAGATGGCTCATTAGAAAACCCATCTTTGGAGCCAGAGAATGGAGTGGGTAAGGCACTTGTCTTGCACATAGCAGATCAGGCTCAAGTCCCTGTATCCTGTATGGTTCTCTGATCCCTGCCAAGTGTTATTCCTGAGTGCAGAGATGGGAGCAAGCCCTAAGCACGGAGCCAGGGGTAAGCCCTGTTGACAGACAGATATGGCTCAAGAAAAAAAAATGACTTAAAAAAACCCCAACACAACAAAGGCACATTATTTTTCAGATCTATACAAATCTAGGACTGGTAAAATTTAAATTTATTGAATCACTGTGAGATAGACCCTTACAAAGCTGTTCACTATTAGGTTTCAGTCAAACAGTGTTCCAACACACATCCCTCCACCAGTGCACATTTCTCACTACTAGTGCTCCCGGTTTCCTTCCCATTAACCCCACCCCCACCCCAACGCCTGCCGTTATGCACTTTACTTCTCTCTCTCTCTCTCTCTCTCTCTCTCTCTCTCTCTCGCTCGCTCGCTCGCCCTCTCTCTCTCTCAATCTCTCTTCCTTTTTGGCATTGTGATTTGCAATACAGGTACTGAAAGATTATCAGGAATATCCCTTTACCTACTTTTAGTACTCTTCTTGTACAATGTGATAATTTCCAGCTATTATTGTCATACTGTTCCTTTCTCTATAATTTGTCTTTTTATATGAAAATTTGCAGTCATTCTTGTTGCATCTTAACCTGCTTTTCTTAACTACTAAGTAATCCTAAAGGTGAAAAGAAATACATATATTTAGATTTGAAGGACCCTTGCTAACTATTTAATATTCTAATCACTTCCTTTAACAGACTGAAGAAATAAGACTGAATTGCCTGAGGTAACTTGAGTGGAAGAATATCTCTATATCAATCCTTTGTCCAGAAATGTTTCATTTTCTGGGATTATTCCTTCTTAAATATCAAAGGAAGTGTAAACACTCTTTGGCTTTAAGTGACTATAATGCCTTTATTATTAAATATTCTAAGCTATAAGGTTAAGTAGTGTTCACATAAATGATATGATTAACATATTTTTTGATCATGTGCTTTGTCTCTTCATAATTCAGATGTGTAATTTAGCTTGTCGCAACTAGGGAGATTTTATTCTTTTGAAATTTTGTACAACAGCTGTATAGTGTCACCATGGATCTTGAAAGTTTATGAAGTAAAAACAAATGATCAAAATAGTATTAATTTTATTTGGCTTATGATAATTATTTTTGACTAATTGTATACTTTGAGCAATATTAGTAACATTACATAGTTGAGATTTCTAAGCTGAGTCTACTATTTTTATAACCACTGTTATTAATAGTGTTGTCCTATTTCATCTGTGACTAATTAATGAGGGATTACGAAGAATTATTTGATATGTCCAGCTTAATTCAACATACTACTACAGTCCCTCTCAAGAATAACCCAGAAATGCTGAGATAGGCAGTTCATTATGCTTATAGGTAGCTGTGGGTTGTGTCTTGCTCGGTAGATTTTATGAATTATTTCACAAATATTTCATAATCTTTAGCACACTAGATTCTATAAGGTAAATAACATGCCAGAGTTGGTGGTGAGCTCATACTCCCAGGACCTGCTGAATTGTATAACATCATTATAGACCAACTTTGAGCACCATCAAATTGTAGTGAATGTTGTACACACCCCAAGAACTCTTTAATGGAAAATTTGGGGGGAGTACTGTTAGCAGACATATTCCTCAGTTGTTAATGCTTTCCAAGATTACTTCAGTATTAAATAGCCACCTTGCTCAAGGTCATATTCTTTCCCATGTCCAATGAATAAGCAATGATCTTGATCTGTTTTAGGTAACTCTAGGTGCATTCTAGTTCCAGAGTTCTCATGGCAATGGACAAAGCTTTTATTTTTTTTTCCTAAGTGGGGATGGTGTTGGTGGTTATGGTGATAACTATTTCAGTGGTTTTGCTTCCAGTTATTTTTTGATGAATCAAGAGAACATTTTATTGGCAACAAGGAAAATGACTAATTTGTATACTCAAAGCAACCACCTTGTCTGTGTATCATAGGAAATATTGTGAAGAACAAGTAAAGAACAGGGAAGAAATGGTAGACTGCACAGCAATGGGTGGCAGAATGAGATAAAACCCTTTTGTGGATTGGTCCCCGAAGCACACTCCATCTTATCTGCAAACCTAAACAAAGTAAGGGTTAGACTTTGGAGGAAAGAATGAACTGAAAACAATCTGTCCCTATCTGTAAGGAGTGTTGCCTGATACTGGTCTTTAGAGCATTTCAATCCCCACTATCACTTCTTTCTTCCATTTTTATAGAAATTTGAACTTGGGGTAAAAAATGGCTCTCCCTGCTGAGATCACCCTTCATTATGTATTTTCCTGGGAATTGTAGAATAAGGGGAGACTATTTTCTATAGATATTTTTCCTTTTTACTGGTGCTTTATTATTATTTTTTTACTATTTTTTTTTTTTGCTAGTACCCACTGCCAATTGTTCAAAAGAAATGTGGTGCTACTGGCTCTGGCCATTTCTTGCAGAATGAGGTCATCAAGGGCATGTGGGATGGAGTATGGAATGGTGTGCACTGACCTTTGTATCCCTACAAAGGCAGACTGTGTTCTACCTTCAGAGCCTCTCCCACGAATGTCTTCTTTTAGTCAGGACCTATTTTTGGGTGATAGAGTTTGCTATTTTACAATCCCACCTTTGCAACTTCCTACGAATTTAGTTCCACAATTCAGAAGTCATTTTGGTTGAAATATTTCATAGAATCAGTCTCTCAGTCTTGAGGAAAGGTCAACTCCTCTGAGGAATTTTGTCTAAATCTTTGACATAGAGGGGAAAAAGTTCCAGCAGAAGCAAACCGGAAGTGTTAAGGAAGAGCTCTGAGTACAGGTTCTACACCTCAGTCTTCCACATGGCAGGTTTTTCAGGAATTGCATGTCTCTTATGTCATCGGGCATTCTGCAAAAAAAAAAAACAAAAAAAAAAAACAGCTCAATCATTGTGGTACCAAGTGTTCCATCTCCAGCTTGCGCAGTCTTTAGGAGAGAATTATCTGTATTGATAATCAATGAGAACCAGCTAGAAAAACATTGGAAATGTTCCTTCAGAAATTCACAGCCAACGGGCCAGAGAAGTAGTATAGCTAGTAGGGTGTTTGCCTGGCACACTGATAACCCAGGTTTCATCTTCAAAGACTGCCAGGAGTAATTCCTGAGTGCCCAGCCAGGAGTAATCCCTGAGCATTGCTGGGTGTGGTTCGAAGTGAAAACAACAGCAACAACAAGAACAAAAAAGAATTCAAAACCAAATATCAAAAAAATTCAGGATTCAATTGTTTGTAAGCAGAAATTTCAAACAAACAAATTAAAAAATCCAGCAACAACACTTAAGACCATAACCTGATCTCCACAAAAAGGCATATTACTGAAGTATATATTTCTTTTCACCTTAACCTTTTACCTACTAAATAATTACAGTAACAGATTAAGTTTATCTCTAATAAATGTAGCTAGGTGTTTTTCTTAAGCACAGTGAGAACATATAAAATGATATAAATCCCATTAACCTGGAACTTTAGACTGAGAATCAGATTAGAACAAGGTGGCTTCTCCTAGGGGCCATTTTATTTTCCAAACTATAGACCTCAGGCCTGTTTCAGTTCACTTAACTCCAGAAAATGTTCCAGGCTTTGAGATTGTGTATATATGTGTCTAATAAAACTTCCAGTGAATGCAGCTGCGACTTTTGAATTAACTTCTTAAATGTCCTAAATTTTAAGTACACTGAATAATTTCAGCAAGCATCATTACCTGGGAGTGACTCTTGTAAGACAGCTGGTTTATTCTGCTTCATTATTTATACTCCTTTGGGACGTAAAGGATAAACAAAAACTTTCTTTAAACATGAGCAAGTGGGGTCATTTGTAGTGGAAGAGACCAGAGGATCGGATCTTATTTTTGAGTCAGCTTGACCTTGAGTTTAGGAGGAGATGCTATATTTTATTTCTGATACATTTTGGGTTTTGATTTTTGTATTGAATTCCAGGTTTTCTTTGTTTGCAAAGCAAAACTTTGGACCCACTTCTAACAGTCGCAGCCCCACCCCACCCCCCAATTTGATGTTTTTGGTATTGCAAAGGCACTGACTTTACCTCAGCCTATTCAGCTACAATGATCTGAAAAGAGAGGACTAAATGTTACCAGAATGGCAGCCAAAGGAAGAAAATGTGCAAATTAAATATTCAATAAAGAGTGAAATATAATTTGCCCCCTTGGGAGAAAAATACCAATTTCTCACTTTAATTTGGAACAAATCTATATTCATTGCAGTATTTAAAGAATTTTGATCTACGTGATGAATGCTGTAAGACATTCTGAGTTGATAGTCACTCTCTGCCTCCTGAGAGAGAAAATTTTTCATTTTATATGTTAACCATGGACACTGCCCTATGCCATATGCAAAATGAGCTCAAAGTATATTAAAGACATGGATGCCAGTTCACAACTCATGGAATTCAGAGAAAGGCCACTAAGGGAAACAAAAGCAAAACAAGCTAATGATATCAAACTGAAGAGTCTCTGAGTAGTGCAATAAGCCTTTATCATGACAACAAGGCAACTTGCTGAGTGGGAGAATTTTTTATAAATAATAAATCTGACAGGGCAAACAACAAACAATCCGATTTAAAATGAGCTGACGTGTCTGGGGTTTTGAATCATTGATAGACTAGATGGCTTGAATTTTAAAGGTTCTAGGTTTGTCCCCCTCAAAAAAAGAATGTTGTCTGGTTCCATCCCTGTAGAAAACAGCATGGAAAGTGCTCCGTAAAGTAGAATTGAGCTGCCATCCGACTGAACTTTTCTACTTTTGAGCATCTACCCTCAGGATGAAAAAAACATTCAGTCAAAAATATATATGCACATCATTATTTTTCATAGCATTTAGTATAATACATAAAATATGAAATTATCCTAGGTGTCTAATAACAAATGACTAGTTTATGAAGATGTGGCATATATGTGCACAATGGAATGCTATGCAGCTGTAAGAACTGTTAAAATGAAATTTGTTGTAACCTGGTTAAAATTAGAATAGGAAAAATGGTGATTAGGACACTTACCTTGCAATGGTGATTATGACACATACCTTGCAACAGGCTGTCCCAGGTTTGAGCACTGGCACCCCATGGTACCGAAAGAATTGACAAGGAGCCTGAGAACTGCATCTTTGGGTTGCAGTTCTTACATTGGACTTTTGTTAAGGTTCACTGGGAATGGCTGAGAGGAGTCTTTGAGTTCCTAAACTCTAAAAGGAGGATTTATGCCCCCCCCATATTCCCCAAAGAAGTCAACTATCTGGATGTAAACTCAACTTTTGTTTGGGATTATAATTAACATACATAGACCTCAAATGCAAACACCATGCACCTGATACCTATATAATGGAGCGTTTCTTCAATACAACAGAGAAAATCTAGTCCTCATTCAAGTATGAGCTTTAAACAGTAAAAGCTGATTCAATTATAGTTACAGGAGAAAAAGCAACTTATTGTAAATGGGTGGGACAAAACGGTTTCTGATTTATTCTCTTGTTAACTAGAAAATTTAATTAACACACTGAGAAGTCTTGTTAAAGTACCATTAACAGATTTGTAAGAGGAACAAAATGATCTGTGAGTTTTTTCTTTGGGAGAAAGAGGTTCTAACAGAAAGTGCTGAAGAGGGGCTGGAGTGATAGCACAGCAGGTAGGGCGTTTGCCTTGCACGTGGTCAACCTGGGTTTGAATCCCAGCACCCCATATGGTCCCCTGAGCACCGCCAGGGCTAATTCCTGAGTGCATGAGCCAGGAATGACCCCTGTGCATTGCCGGTGTGACCCAAAAAGCAAAAAAAAAAAAAAAAAAGTGCTGAAGAAATACCTTTTTTAAAGGAAAAAAAAATATCTCTTTGGAAGAATGACCTAAGGACATGTTGGAATGTTGGAACTAAATGTTAAATAGCAGTGAGAAACAGAGAAAACAGAGTAAAAAAACACAGACAAGCGCTTGTTGATGAATGAACTTTGGGGAACCATTGAGCTGAGATTGAAGAAGGGCATTCAAATTTGGGAACAGAGTGGTTAACATTTAGCATTGGGAACTACCTCATGCATGTTTATATAAGCTTACTCATATAGGATAGGTGATATTAACAGCAATGATCATACAATAATTTTTAGCATATATTATTATTTTGCCATTTTATTATTTTTAAATTGGTACCATAAATCTTACTTAATCCTACTATTTACCAAAGCTTTAGGTAGTCTTATCTAACACCTGAGAAAAGTTGAAAACTAAACATTAACTTTAAACTAAGGTCATATTTTTGAGGTAGAGGGGTAGGGCATCACACCCCATGGTGCTCAGGGATTCTGGGATTATTCCTGCTAGTAATCTGGGGAATTAGATGCTGTGCTGAGGTTCAAACTAGGGCCTCTTTCATACTTCTTAGTGCTATTTCTTTGGCTTAAGCTGAAGTCACATTCTTCAGTTGGTAGGAAAGGTGTAATGGGACTTAAACCTTCTTTTTACGTACCCCAAGGCTGTCAAGTCACACGTTACAAGTGAAGTTTGTTCTGGTGACTTTGAGCCATCATGCAAAGCAGGCAGTAAAGACACAGTAAAGACATATTTGTCATTGCTTTCCTTTTCCTTATGCAGATGTGGGATCAGGAAGAATTCCTGGAATTGTTTATATTGACAAGGCAGAGTAAAGAAATACCTGGAATTGGAACAATCTGTCCTTGCCTTCTCACTTTCTCCTTTCAAAGGGAAGGATTTTTCTGTTTGCTCAGAGCTGTGTGACATGTTCAGGTTCCCTCTGAGAACTCTGCCTTTTGCAGGTATAAAATATATCGACAACTACTCAGAGCCGATACTTTTCAGAACTGTCCTTTCTGTGTTATGTCAGGCCCCAGCAATTTATTCCTAGGTATTTGATTCTTTTGAATTTAACCATAAACAGAAATATTTTTTTAAAAAATCTTCTTGTGCAATATTTGCAGATGTGAATACAGTATATTTCTGAATGTTGACTTTGAAGCCATCTATTTTGCTGTATTCTTTAGTTATTTCTAAGAGCTTTCTTATACTGTTTCAGTATTAGAATTTTTGCACATACATTATCAAATAATCTATATGTAGTGGTGGTTTCACAGCTTCTCTTTTGATCTGCATTCTTTTATTTTCCTGTTTCTCTGGTCATGACTTCTAAATTTAATAGAACTGAGAGCAGACAGTCTCCCCTTGCTTCTAATTACAAAAAAAAAAAAAGCTTTCACTACCAAGTAGGCAATAAATAGCAGTGGATATATAATATACAACTTTTATAATATAAAAAAATTCAATCTATTCCCATTTTGCTGATAACTTTTTTCATAGATCATTGCTAAATGTTGCTAATATTTGGGTCATTTAATGATATTATATATTTTTTGTCTTTAGTTTTTGAAGTGCATTAAATTGATTTATGTATAATGGACCATCCTTGTGTGTCAGGAATAAGTTCCACTTAGTTATGATGAATTTTTAATTACTAGTAATTTGTTGGGGAGGTTTACATTGGAGTCTATCAGATATTTTGGTGTGAAATTCTTTTTTATGTGTGATGTCCTTGTCTGTTTTTTGTGTCACGGCAGCACTAACCTCATAAAATGTAATTAGGAAGACTTTTTGTTGTTGATCTTTAAAATTATTTTGCACATAGTTATTCATAATAGTCTCGGACAACCCTTTACATTCTAATGGTAATGGATATAGTTTCTCTTTTGGGGGGTATGATTTTGTTCATTAAAGCAGAATTATCTTCTTCCTCCTCTTTCTTCGTTGTTGTTGTTGTGCTGATGATGGTGGTAATAGTGCTTGGTGGGTCATACCCAGAAGTACCTGGAGTGGAGCATGTGGTACTGGGGTTGGAACATAGGCCCTCACACCTCACAGCAATGTGCCCTACCCATTAAGCTGCATTCTTTGTCCCTTCGTTTTCTTATAAATCTTGATGAAAGTCTATAGATTTTTATTTACCTTTTTGAAAAACAGGCTATGTGCTTCATTGATGTTTCATTATTGCTGTTGTTTTATTTCTCTAAATATTATTTCATTCTATTAACATTCAGTTTGATTTGTTGTATTTTACACAGTTGCTTCCAATTTAAGATTGAATTGTTTATTTGTGTTTTCTACTATTTCTACATGAGAGTTATGTCATGATTTACTATGTTTACATTTTCACTTGTCTCCGGGAATCTTTAAATTTCTGCCTGGGTTTTTTCATTTATCCAGAGATTACTGGAAGGCTTATTGTTTAGTTTCCACGTGTGAGAGGTTTTGCAATTTTCTACTTATGGTTGAGTTCTGGTTTTACAGCATTGTGGTGTGAAAAAAATAGGTAGCATAATGTCAATATTTATGAATTTATCTGTAATTGCTTGGTGATCCAACATAAGTTCATCCTTGAGAGACTTTCATATGAACTTGGGAAAAAAATGTACATGCTGCTCTTTTGGATTGAAATTCTATATTAAGGCTGTTTTCTCTAGCTCATCATTTAATACTGTTATTTTTTTATTTAGTCTTTGACAAATAGACAACCCTATTCTGTCATTTCCTAAAATTACCGATCGTTATTGTATTACTGTTGATTATACTTTTATCTATTAATTATTGCCTGCTATATTTTGACACTCCTTTATTTGGTTCATATATATTAAAATGTTCTAGTAGCAGTTTTAATTATAATATAGTATATATCCTTGTCTCTTATTATCATATTTAGCTAGAAATCTGCATTATGTTATCTGATGTAGCACTCTAGCACTGTTATCATCGATTTGCTCGAGCGGGCACCAGTAACGTCTCCATTGTGAGACTTGTTATTGTTTTTGGCATATTGAATACGCCACAGGGAGCCTGCCAGGCTCTGCTGTGAGGGCAGGATACTCTCAGTAGCTTGCCGAGCTCTCCAAGAGGGCCAGAGAAATCGAACCCGGGTCGGCCGCGTGCAAGGCAAACGCCCTACTGGCTGTGCTATCGCTCCAGTCATGTTATCACACACATAAAAAGTTGTTCACGAATCACGAAATCCCCGTTAATTGTCAATTTCTCGAGTGGGCTCAGTAACCTCACCATTTGTACTTTCCCTGAGATCTTAGAAGTTTCTCTCGACTTGGCCCTCCCAACGATGTCGCACCGGAGACTCTTTCAGGGGTCAGGGGAATGAGATCCAGCTTGTTACTGGATTTAGCATATGAATACACCATGGGAAGTATTGCAAGGCTGTCCCATGTGGACAGGAAACTCTCAGAAGGTTGCCAGTTTCTCCCAGAGGGAGAAGTAGGCTACAAGATATGGCTTCTGGGAGCTCGCTTTTAAGTCTCTGGATATTGGCCGTTGATGGAACCACACACACCTGGGTTCCTCTGCCCGTACCTCCATGTGTGAGGCCTGTCTGAACGTGTGGAGAGGGGCCTCGAGCATGGCTGTAGCTAGGTTCTGGTGGTCTTCGGCCGCTGGGAGCTCTGCTCGGGGTGGGTGGGGAAGCTGGAGCCCATCCCCTCCGAGGGGCCCCGGGGAAGACAGCCAGGTGTGCGGGCAAGAGACTCTCTGCTAACAATAAAACTCTCTGATAACAATAAAAAATTGTTATCTTATATAAATATAAAATATTTTTATTGCCATTTTATTTTGGGATTTTTTGGGGGGCCATATCCAGTGATCCTCAGGGATCCCTTGTGGTGTTAAATATCAAACCCAGGTCTCTGGCATGCATAGGATGTACACTATCTCTTTGATCTAACTCCTTGGTTGGTTATTAATATCCTTAAAGTCTTTTCTTTCTCCTTCTCTTTCTTTCTTCCTTTCTTTCATTCTTTCTTTTCTCTCTCTCACCTTCTCTTCATTCCTTTCTTTTCAGGCATGAAGCACTATAGGTTAGAATAATCCTAGCAGTGGCCACATGCATGCATGAAGCAGTGCTTTTCCTCATATCCTGAGGTCAGTCTCAGAAAGAAGCTTCTCATATACTCATAATTTGAAGTTCCCTCAGTTTCTCCAAAGCTCCACAATAGAGTATTCCTCCAAACAAAATTTGCTATTGATACTTCTTATATTTTCAGTTACTCAGGAATGTATGGATCTGTATCTGAAGCTATTGCCTATCCTTGTCAACAGCACACAAATTTAACTATTGTATATTTCATAATTAGCTGAGTAACTCATATACTAATACAATCAGCCAAAGCATGCAGTCCACATTTTTCTACTTCAAATATTACTTGTCTAATCCTAGTTATTGCATTTACATAAAAGTTTACAATTTGTTTTTCAAGTTGTATGGAAAATGTTTGTTGATATTTGAACATGTCATTGAATCTATATATCTAATGATAAGAATTACTTTTGAGTAATTCAATCCATGACAATAATAAAACAAAATAAAAAATAGTTGTAGCTTTTTATTTTATAGTTCTCTAATGAGAATTTTGAGAAGGAAAGAGTCAAAGCTGCTGTTCTGTGATCCATTTACTTATCTTTCATTTCTATCTATTCTCCTTGTGAACATAAGAACTGAAATCTCTAGACAAATAGAGTAAAGGCAGTTGCTAGGAGAAGAGTCATTATCCAAAGCATGATTTGGGCAGGCATTCCCTGGTTTAAAATTGGTTATTAAAACAAACATATAATTTATGTATTTATGAGACATGGCTCCTTGGAGAATGTCACAAAATCTATAAACTCTGAGTTACAAGATGAGATGTTTCATAGTTTAAAACTTCTCCACTGTAAAAAAATGACCTACAAATCTCATTAGAGACCTTAGTCATTTATTCAAGACTAGAGAACTTCTGTCTGATGCAGGAAGGAAGAACTTAGGAAAAGTTATAGAATGATTCAAACTTTTTCTAATTTACTAGTGATTCTGTGTGCCTCACAGAGTTTAGTAAATATTCACTGTCACTGTCACTGTCATCCCGTTGCTCATCGATTTGCTCAAGCAGGCACCAGTAACATCTCCATTGTGAGACTTGTTGTTACTGTTTTTGGCATATTGGATATGCCACGAGTAGCTAGTAAATAGTAAAAATTGTTATTTGTATGAGTCTGATTTGACAAATACTTTGTGTCAGATCAAGACCTTGCACATGGTTTATTAGATTTATTCTTAAGCTCATGGTAATTTAATTTTTAAAATTTGTTTCCTACATATAGAATTAGAACTGATTTACTTTGTATCCATAAATCTTTAATCTTTTGTCATTAATTATTCTGATTTACTTTGCATTTTTTATTTTCTAATAGTGCTTTATCTTTGGAGTTTTAGCTTTTCTTTGCCCCCCAATTTGGGTGTTTCTTATTAACTTATCTTTGTAAATTGTTGCACAATTGTGAATTGCATTGTAATATTATAAAGTCTCCAATTCTAGAAGAAAAACACTTAGTATTTCAAATTAATTACTATGTAGCCAAAGATTCTTTTGTACTACTCTATACCATATTTAATAATGTTCTCTTACATATTACATTTTTTCTTTAACTGTAAAAATTATGACTTGATGTAAAAGTTTTATTATACATTTTCTATACAGGTGTATGTATAGAAAATCAGCAGCCTGCTGGTGCCTCCAGGATTTCTGGTACCCCAAAATTGCCGTTGTGCCAGAAGTCCTTTTGGTTGAACCCCAACAACTTGGTATCAAGTTTACCAAGAAATTAAATGGCCAAAAGTTAGGTATGTGGGAGCCACACCCACAAACCACCTTTGACTCAGCTATACAAGCTCATTTATTGGCTTATTTCAGAGACCCATAAATAAATCTCAAAAGATATCAAAAGCTGCACTTAATCTTGGACCAATGCATGGCTGATCAGACTGGGGTAAATCAGAGGTGGGCGAGTTGACTTGGTGGCCCGCCCAACCAGAGCCCCTGGCAGCCACTTGCTTCCACATTCAAAATTGCTGCCATACCCCCGGCCTGACGCCACTGTCTCAGGATGAACCTCACCAAGATATAATCTGCTGAAAACTGCGTATTCAAGTTTTGTGACAGAAATCTCCAGGCTTTTTTTGGGTCAGGATGAGCTATCTCCCCCCACCTCTTGTACTTCCAGAAACCTTGGCAGTCCCATTCACATCCCAAAGTTGCCACCGTGTTGAAAAGCTACTCCAGCCTTACCATCCCGATAAAAATACTGGATGCCCTGAACAAACACCAAGACCTCTTGGTACCTGTATTTCAAACCATAATGCACAAAAGGAAAAGAAGAGAGAGAACAAGAAGGAAAGTACCTCCCATAGAGGAAGACTGGGGGTGTGGGTAAGGGGGTGAGGGGGTGAGGGGTTGGAGGAAACAGGGGACATTGGTGGTGGGAGATGTACACTGTTGGAGGGATGGGTGCTGAATCATTGTATGACCGAAACTTAATTATGAACAGCTTTGTGATGGTCTATCTCATGGATATTCAATTTAAAAAATTTTTTCAAAAAAATTTTAAAACGTTGGGGCTGGAGCAATAGCACAGCGGGTAGGGCATTTGCCTTGCATGCAGCCTACCCAGGTTCGAATCCCAGCATCTCATATGGTTCCCTGAGCACTGCTGGGAGTAATTCCTTTGTGCAAATCCAGGAGTAACCCCTGGCATTGCCGGGTGTGATCCAAAAAGAAAAAAAATATTTAAAAAAGTAATGTGGGGGGGCTGGAGAGATAGCACAGCGGGTAGGGCGTTTGCCTTGCACGCGGCCGACCCGGGTTCAAATCCCAGCATCCCATATGGTCCCCTGAGCATGGCCAGGGGTAATTCCTGAGTGCAGAGCCAGGAGTAACCCCTGTGCATCGCCAGGTGTGACCCAAAAAGCAAAAAAAAAAAAAAAAAAAAAAAAAGTAATGTGGGGCTGGAGCGATAGCACAGTGAGTAGGGCATTTACCTTGCATGCGGTCTGGGTTTGATTCCTCCATTCCTCCACCTGGGTTTGATTCCTCCATCCCTCTCAGAGAGCCCAGCAAGTTACCAAGAGTATCTTGCCCGCATGGCAGAGCCTGGCAAGCTACCGGTGGTGTATTCGATATGCCAAAAACAGTAACAACAATTCTCACATTGGAGACATTACTGGTGCCCACTTGAGCAAATTGATGAGCAACTGGATGACAGTGGTACAGTGATACATTTTCTATAAAAAGTGAAATTATTTAATTCTATTACTATTGTATTATAGAGCTATAAAAATAAGTTAACCACATGGTGTCTTCCAGAAAAATATATGTACAACTGTGTTCATTTTAGCAGTATTTATAATAGTTATGATTTGGAAACAACTCAACTCCGAATATCAGATGAGTGGTATATCTAAACAATGGAATACTACCTAGCTATAAGACAAAATGAAAGTTTGCACTTTCATACAACATGGATAAACTAGAAGTTAAATAAGTCAGAAAGAAAAACAAATATTAATGATCTCTCACATAGGTGGTATATAAAGCAAAGCAATAGATCATGTTCAATGGAAACAACAAACCATGAGTCTGGTAACACAATCAGTGCTACCAAGTCATGACAGTGCTACCAAGTCATGACATGTAGGCAGAGGAGTGAAAATAGAGTGAATCAGAGGGGATCTAGGGACAGTGTTGTAGGCAAGTTGGCACTGGTTATTGCAATTATTATAAAAATCATACTAATTATTTTTGAACTCACCAATGGAAGAAAAGCTTTATTTGGGAAAGCTTAGCTTTACAGGAAGTAGACCAGTAAAAGTCCAAATAGAAAAATTGTTATTATGCATCATCATTGCCAAAATAACTATGTATCTTACTAAAACACAACTTCAAAATTTTAGAGGGAGTTGGGGGTGTAGAAGTAGCACAACTGAACTGTCTTACGCTCTACTAATTCTGTTTCCACCGTTAGTAGTTTCTGATTAGCTATAAAAATTTAGCTCTTAATTTACTTTAAAACTTATGAGCTGGTGAGAGAGAGTACAGGGGTCATGTGCTTTCCTTGTATGCAGTTTTCCTGGTGGAATTTCTGGATCTACTTGTAGTCCTCTGAGAAACACCAGAAATATTACCTGAGCACAGTCAGGACTAAGCCCTGAGCACTGCCAGTTGTGGCCTCAAAACCAAAAAATAAAAAATAAATAAAATGCCTAAGGTACAAGTAATCCCTTAGTCATGGTAATAAGTTCCAGTGATTTCTTAGTTTTTGAAAGCTAATTTTAAAATAAATTCTGCATAAATCGTACTTGGTGATCAAAATTTTCCAGAAAAATCACATTATTGAAACATAGAAAGGAATGAAAACTGCTCATATTTTTTATGACTTCCTCTGGAGTTTTCAGAAAGGCTTGGCAACACTAAAACCAACATTTTAACTGCTTAAAATTATGTATGTGGAAATGAAAGTTTGGAAAGTTGAAGTAATGGACATCAGCACCCCACAACATGGTGGGGTGGGTCATTGTTGGAGCACATGACTCTGATCCATGGTATATGGCGCTAAAATGTGACTGAAAATAGGAAGCCTGATATCCATCACAGGAGAGGGAATTTCTTACTAGATGTCTTCATATAAAGTCATTAAATAAGGATATGAAAATAAAAATCCTATAAGAACTTGAGAAAAAGGACAGGGACTTCTTTTTTTTAATTTTTAAAATTTTATTGAATCACCATGAGATAGTTACAAGCTTTCATGTTTGGGTTACAATCTCACAATGATCAAACACCCATCCCTCCACCAGTGCACATTCCCCACCACCAATATTCCGGGTATACCCCCTTTTTCCACCCTCCCCTGCCTCTATGGCAGACAATATTCCCCATACTCTCTCTCTATTTTTGGGCATTATAACTTGCAACACAGACACTGAGAGGTCATCATTTTCGGTTCATTATCTACTTTCGGTATGCATCTCCCATCCCAACTGGTTCCTCCAGCCATCATTTTCTTAGTGATCCCTTCTCTATTCCACCTGCCTTCTCCCCTCCACTCATGAAGCAGTCCTCCAGCTATGGGGCAATCCCCCTGGCCCTTGTATCTACCGTCCTTGGGTGTCAGCCTCATGTGATGCTACCCTACACTCCACAAATGAGTGCAGTCCCTCTATGTCTGTCCCTTTCTTTCTGACTCATTTCACTTAGCATAATACTCTGCATATTTATCCATTTATAAGCAAATTTCAGGACTTCATCTCTCCTAACAGCTGCATAGTATTCCATTGTGAAGATGTACCAAAGTTTCTTTAACCAGTCATCTGTTTTAGGGCACTCGGGTTGTTTCCACATTTTGGCCATTATGAACAGTGCTGCAATGAATATATAGGCACAGATGTCGTTTCTACTGTGCTCTTTTGCATCCTCGGGATATATTCGCAGAAGTGGTATTGCGGGGTCATATGGAAGCTCAATTTCTAGTTTTTGAAGGACTGTTCATGTTGTTTTTCAGAAAGGCTGGACCAGTTGGCATTCCCACCAACAGTAAAGGAGCATCCCTTTTTCCCCACATCCATGCCAGCACTGATTGCTTTTGTTCTTTTGAATGTGTGCCAGTCTCTGTGGTGTGAGATGATATCTCATTGTTGTTTTGATTTGCATCTCCCTGATGAATAGGGATCTGGAGCACTTTTTCATGTGCCTTTGGGCCATTTGTATTTCTTTTTTGAGGAAACTTCTGTTCATTTCTTCTCCCCATTTTTTGATGGGGTTGGAGGTTTTTATCTTATACAATTCTACAAGTGTCTTGTATATCATGGATATATTAATCCCTTATCAGATGGGTATTGGGTAAATATTCTTTCCCATTCTGTGGGCTCTTTCTGTATTTTGGTCACTGTTTCTTTTGAAGTGCAGAAGCTTCTTAGTTTGATGTAGTCCCATTTGTTTATGTTTGCTTCCACTTGTATGGTCAGTGCTGTTTTGTCCTTAAAGATGCTTTTAGCTTCAATGTCATGGAGAGTTCTGCCTACATTTTCTTCTATGAACCTTATAGATTCATGTCTGATATTGAGTTCTTTAATCCACTTTGATCTGACTTTTGTGCCTGGCATTAAACAGAGGTCAGAGTTCATTTTTTTGCAGGTAGGTATCCAGTTTTCCCAGCACCACTTGTTGAAGAAGCTTTCCTTGTTCCACTTTGCATTTCTTGCTCCTGTGTCAAAGATTAAGTGGCCATATACTTGGGGGTCTGTGACAGGAGATTCAACTCTGTTCCATTGGTCTGCAGGTCTGTTTCTAGCCCAATACCATGTTGTTTTAATAACTACTGCTTTGTAGTAGGGTTTGAAGTTGGCAAAGGTGACGCCACCCATCTTCTTTTTTCCAAGGATTGCTTTAACTTTTCGTGGGGATTTATTGTTCTGTATAAGTTTCAGGAGTTTTTTGTCTATTTCTTTGAAAAATGTCATGGGTATCCTGATAGGGACTGCATTAAATGTGTATGGTGCTTTGGGCAGTATTGCCATTTTGATCATGTTAATTCTCCCTATCTATGAGCAGAGCATGTGTCTCCATTTCCTACTGTCCTCCTTTATTTCTTGAAGTAATGTTTTGTAATTTTCCTTGTATAGGTCCTTCACCTTTTTGGTTAAGCTGATTCCAAGGTACTTGATTTTCTGAGGTACTATTGTGAACAGGATTGTTTTTTAAATGTCTCTTTCTTCTATTTCATTATTTGTATATTAGAAAGCCATGGACTTTTGGGTGTTGATTTTGTAGCCTGCCACTTTACTATATCGACTTATTGTTTCTAGGAGCATTTCTGTAGAATCTTTAAGGTTTTCCGAGTATAGTATCATATCATCTGCAAATAGTGATAACTTGATTTCTTCCTTTCCTATCTGTTTGCCCTTCATATCTTTTTATTGCCTAACTGCTATCTGGCCCATTTCAATACCAGGGTAGCTCACAGATTTCCCTGGGTCCATTCAGTCCCTTTTCAGGCCCCTGCTTTTGGGGTCCTAGGAACTAAGGGCAATTTAGTGAGAAAGCAGATGTCCAGGAGTAAATATTATTGGAGTCAATCAACTCCCAAGTTACAGGAGCATAATATTAACTGTCTGTCTGTGTCCATACAGAAAGGACATTGCTTTAAGTTAAACTAAGTTCCCTGTGGCAAGGCTAAAAGGACAAACCCAATTTTATCCTATACCTACAATCCTTACGTCCAAATATATAACCATACACCCAGATTCATACTTTGAATCCCTAAGTCCAAGTGCCTTAGAACAGATTGCTTGGAGAGACTAAGTTAAAATGGGTGCAAATCCTATCTGACTGGCATCATTCTACAAAGAGGAAAATTGGAGGTACATGGATTTGCAGTCACTTCTGGAGGTTTTTAGCACTTAATCCTGACTCTTCATTCAGTGATCATTCCTGGCAGGCTAAGAGGACACCCAGAAATTACTGGGAAGTGCTATGGATTGAATCTGTATCAACTGTGTGCAAAATAAGCACCTAACTGACTATACTATTGCTAAAGTCCCATACTTTTTGAGGGGCCTATCTGACAGTGCTCAGGACTTAATCCTAGCTTGCACTCAGGGATCAGTCCTGGCAGTGCTGGGAATCAAACCTAGGTCAGCTATATGTAAGGTAAATGCCTACCCTCTTTACTATTCACTTTGGCTCTAGTTGGCCAATATATTTTTTAGCTCCCAAGAGACTTGTTTGAGGAAGGAATGGGGATAAATGATCATTATCTTACTATTATTCTTACCAACTTCTGGTGTTTGTCCATAACCTCCATATTATTAATATTTCTGGACATCTGAAAAGTATTCCATTTGGTTGGCTCTTATTAGCAACCCAGAACACTCTTGGGTCCTGCAGAGTCTTCTACCTCATCTTCTCCACAGTTCTCCTGAAATCCTAGCACAGAAAAGGAACTATCAATCTCTTAATTGATTCAAGGCTGATGAGTTCCACCTAATGTAAAAAATCCACATAAAAATATATTAGAGAGTATTATCCTTACCCATACTTAACCTTGAAATCTTTCCATCAAGAATCTAACTTAACGTTAGATGTGGTTCTTGGTATGAACTTTACAAATTAACTTCATGAATCCATGTGTCCATTTCTTTTCATGAGTAGATTCTGATTATCAAAGTAGTTTAGAGACTATCACAATATTATAAATGATTGATTTTTAATACCTACATGGAATTGAATTGAGCAGAAAATTGTGAGTCAGCTTCTACCTTTTCTACTGTTATGTAAATTTATTTTCACAAATATAATGTGATATAAATACGTGTAGCTGCCACATATGATTACTATATAAATTTCAAATCATAAATATAACAAAGGCAATAAATACTTCTTTTTATACTTTGTCATCTGTGGATTGCCAAATGTGGGTTGATAAATCTCATCTTTGCCAAAAGTCAAGTCTTTCTTAGTGTCCTTTGATAGGACTAAGCCTGCCAGCAAAGAAAGAGTTTGAATGAGTTATTTGGGAGAAATGATTCATATGTTTATAGGGATTTTTAGGGTATTTTTCAAGTTTTAAGTTTATTTTAGATTTTATTTTAATGTTTTGTTTATATAACAATTGACTGGTTTGATTTTATAGGGTTCTTAAAAAATGACTGTGCATATGTTAATTCTCTAATTTTTTTCATGTGTGTTGTCAACTATAGACTCCAAATTATTTTTAACCCAACCTAGCTCTGCATAGAAATAAAGCTCCTATAAAATTTTGTTTTCCATAGCAATTTAGAGCACATGAAACTTGTTTAAATAGAACTAGTAGGGG
The DNA here is from genome assembly GCF_027595985.1 of Sorex araneus. NCBI lineage: Eukaryota > Metazoa > Chordata > Mammalia > Eulipotyphla > Soricidae > Sorex > Sorex araneus. The sequence continues at coordinate 126,907,834 of NC_073302.1, read as the reverse complement.
TCAGAGAGACAATTTGGGTAAAGTTGCTTGCCTGGCATGTGGCTGGCCCTAGTATGAGCACTGTATAGTTCTCAGAGTACCTTGGAGAGTGACCAGAGTACCAGTTGGTATGACAAATGTCCCCCATCCCCCATCTCATCCTACTCTGAAGAAAATAAAACTAGCAATAGTAATTTAGGTATAACAAGGGACATTAAGAACATTCAGATGATTGTTATGATTTGGGGTAGTGTTTTTCAGAGGGAACACTAGGTCATTAAGCAAACTTTGGGTCAGAAATATTGTCATTACTTATGAAGTACTGGGACTTTTTCTGGGTGTGAGTTGATTCCAAGAGTAAATGACTACATTAGTTTAATTATATATTCTGAGGGCTGGAGCGATAGCACAGCGGTTGGGCGTTCGCCTTTCATGCGGCCGACTCTAGTTCCATTCCTCCGCCCCTCTCGGAGAGACCGGCAAGCTACCGAGAGTATCGCACCCGCGCGGCAGACCCTGTCAAGCTACCCGTGCGTATTGGATATGCCAAAAACAGTAACAATAAGTCTCTCAATGAGAGACGTTACTGGTTCCTGCTCGAACAAATCAATGAGCAACGGGATGACAGTGACAGAGGAAAAATATATGAGTGTAGAATAAAGTTTCAACCTTGCTAATACCTCAAATACAGTCTCTTTCAAGAAATGTAAATCTTGCTCTCTTTGAATTATATCTAAATTCCAAGTAAAGGAAATTGAAGTGGGTTAGGCAACTGCAGCAGAAAATTTAGTTTGGTTTAGTAAGTGTCCTTAGCAAATCTTTATGCTTTCCCAATTTATAAGTAACTTTTAAATCAAAGATGGAGCAATCATTGAGAAGGAATGCAAGGGAAATGTACAAGGGGAAAGCCCATTTCCTTCCCTTGCTCTGGAAATAATTTCTTCTCTAGAAATTCATTAAAATTACAAAACCCAAAGAATTCAGTTTATTTCACTGCTCTATGTTGGTTGAAGAAAATTTGGTTTGGAGGAGCCTTTTTCTCCAACTGTGAGTGTGGATGGCTGTTAAAGGAAGAGAAGTCAGGAAACTGGAGTGAGCTCGCTAGTCTGATCCCAACCAGCAGAACTGTGGCTTTAGATGTTTGAAAATGTCACACCAGCCCCTTGAGCTTCACAGCCTCTTTTTTAGGAACAGCATTTGCTACCTCATTAAAAAAAAAAAACAGAATTCAGGTATGTTCATACTAACTCTTGATTTTCTTTTCCATTTGCCTATCCCTAACTCTTTTTCACTTGTGGAGTTTTTCTTTCCAGCTCTTAATTCTGCCTTTACCATTTTTTTTCTTCCTCACTTTCCTAGGGTTTCTCCTTTCAGGGCAGCATTCCTCACTCACTGGGAAAATCTAGGAAGAGATTTTAGGAGGGGGCCTTTGGGAGTTGAGCATCAAGAATCCAGAGAGAGGAAGATAAGTCTCTCAGCTTCGTCTCTCACATGATGACAAATAGAGCCTCCTGCCCCCAGTTGTGGGGCATTGACAATGACCAAATAGAATAATGTAGCATGTGTTTAAGCTGATTTATAACAGGGTCTGAGTGAGAATAATTTAATTGACTTTAAAACTGACTTAATCTATGTCCATGAAGTTCCCATAAACAAAAGAAAAGAGAGAAATAGAGAACAACTATAAGTTTTCTTTTATCTTTTATAGATTTTTGTTTTACTCATAAAATATGACTCATAGAAAGTTCCCATGTAAAGATTACATATTATGAATGCCTGTTTGGTGCTTGGTACTGTAAAAGAAATATAAAGGTGTCATATAGAGAAATTATTAGAATATTTGTCAAGGAAGGAGCTATAAGGTAGGAGTAAAACTTATGACTTGAAACATTTTAGGAGGAACTGGTAAGACTCTATGTGTTGATAAAATGTCATGAAATTGGGAACCCTTATTTTACTCCTGCTGTTATAGTACAAATTTTTCTGCCCTTGGCTTTAATTTCCTAAACATGAAGTAAAAAACTGCAGGGAGAATAAAAGCACTGGTTCTAGGTTTGAACTCTAAAGTACACTTTAGTACAGTTTCATAAAAATTACATCCTTCCTTGGTCTGCTGCAGTAATTACAATTCTGTGCTTAAATATTGCCTTCTAAAGCACATTGGAGACATTTTTCTGCGGAGAGGAATAGTGAATAATGAACAGTATCACCTAATAGTTTAGTGGAATGGCTAAGGGGACAGCTTACTGAAAAATGCAGCACAATATGGGTCTGGCTTGTGAAAGAATTAGAGTTGATGAAGGGCATTAGTTGGGATAATTCAGATAAAAAAAGTTTGTGCTTCAAGGTTTGAATGATAAAGTGTAGAAAGCTCAGAGTTTCACCGTATGTATCATTTGGGTCTTCAGCTACTTCTAGAGTTAGAGAAGGAAATGAAGCAAGTCATAAAAAGTTGTTCCAAATAAGAATTGTTACTGGAATTTTTAGCATTACACCTTAAAAAATATTTTAAATTTTATTAAAGCAGCATGATCTACAGTAATTCGTAGTTGAGTCTTAGACATACAATGTTTCAGCACCTACTTCTGGATATCCACTTCCTTCCACCATTGTTCCCAGGTTCTGTCCCGTGACCCTACCTCCATTCCCACACTCCCACCCAGCCAGTCATCTTCTCTGGCACCTTTTAAAGTTCATTTGTTAAAATTTGGGTCTCATGATTTCAGTATTGTTGACTCTGTGCTTAAATATTTATCTCTGTCATTTCTTAACATCACCCATGTAACTGAATCCCTTTGATCCTTGCCCCCCTTTGCTTCTCATTCCTCAGGTGGATATCAACTTGAAAAATAATATTCTTCCTAATAATTCTAGGTTAGTAAGAGTCTAAGCTAGAATTATTAGGTCTCCTAAAGATTTGTTATTACCAATTTGCTCTTCATGCCTTCTCAAGACATGAATGGGATTTGCCAGTGTCTAGAGGTTAGGCACTGACAGTTGCTACTTAGTATTAAGAGCATACACCTTTCCAGAAATACCTAAAAAGAATTGTTTTGAACATTTAGGTGACCGTGGAATGATGGTTGAAAGCAATCCATCTAGACGTTTCACCATCTCAGCAAGATCCCTTGAACACAGAACTAGCTCTTTCTTCATATATATTGAAGTAAAAAATATGATCCAATGTTCAATACATAAGAAATTCTGTCATATGTTATAGTTTGAAGCAGCAGGATTCTAAAGAACTATATTTTAGGCAATGTACTGGGAAGCTACCTGTGGCATATTCGGTATGCTAAAAACAGTAACAACAAATCTCACAATGGAGATGTTACTGGTGCCCGCTCTAACAAATCGATGAGTAATGGGATGACAGTGACAGTGACTGTGCAGAATACATGAGTCATGGAGCAATTTGATGATGAAATGACTTTCCATTTGTATTTTACAATGACTTCCTGTGTATTAGCATTTTTTTTGGGAAAACATTTAAACATCATTTTCTAAAGTTTCTTGTCTTAAACATAAAGTAGATTCTAGTGTTCTATACAATTGAACCAGTTAATCCCACTAGAGGATAAATTATGCTAAATGTTTCTGACTCATTGCAAGTGGAGCATATGAGTTGTACAATGAGATTTTACTGCCTGAGTCACGTGACTTAAGTATGTTTTAATACGGAACAGAATGAGTTTTCCAAGACTCAAGGATTTGGTTGAAATTTTTATTTTAAGAACCCTATTCCATCTCAACACTCCCAAATCTCTACAAGGATGAGGCAAATTTTACCATGTGACATATTCCCAGAACTCTGCTTACACTGGTTAGTAATACTGCATTTGATTAGTTGTACTTACTCTTCTCAGCTTGTAATGTACTTTTAGCCAAATCATTATTTACCTCAGGAGAAACTGAATTTACTGTTTAATATGCAACACAGAAGCATATCAACAAAAGAGACAGGGCCTAAAGATATATTTTTTCTTTAAATTGAAATTTAAGTTTCTGTTTTACTCAAGGGTCTCATTTGCAATTCAGAACCCCTCCCCCACACATCTGTTTCCTAAGTCAGAGCTACTAGAGGAGGAGGCCATAAGGAATCCAAAACCCATAGGAAGCTTGAAAAAGTAAGGAAGGATTTTTCCCTAGAGACTTTGGAAAAATTGTGACCTTATTGATACTTTGATTTTGATATTTTAGTTTCTGTAACTGCAAAAGAATTAATTTCTTTTTTTTAAACTTTCCAGTTTTCAGGGATTTATTACAGTGGCCTCGGGAAATGATTACAGGTTCCTTTATACTTCCTTTTTTTTTTTTTTATTTAAACCTCTTCTTAATTCTTTCCTTTAGCTCATTTGCGTATTTACCCCTGCCACCAAATTTTTGTATAATTGCTAAGACAAAACATGTATACTGATAGCTAATACATACATTTGTTATTGCACTTTGACAAAATTTATTTGACTTGTTAAGACAGGTAACCAGATTTTAAATGGATATGCAAATTTAAAAAAAATTTTTTTTTTCTTTTTGGGTCACACCCGGCAATGAACAGGGGTCATTCCTGGCTCATGCACTCAGGAATTAACCCCTGGTGGTGCTCAGGGGACCATATGGGATGCTGGGATTCGAACCCGGGTCGGCCACGTGCAAGGCAAACGCCCTACCCGCTGTGCTATCACTCCAGCCCTGGATATGCAAATTTTTTGACATTTTGTTAAAAGTGCAGATTCCTGAGCTTCAGCTTAAGGTGTTTCTGATTTTTTTGTCAGGGATATGACCTGATAACCTATGTAAAAAATACACATGATCAAGGAAGGGATGCGATGATGTGTGTTCGAGAGTTCTAGGGAGTCTCTCTCTCCTCTCTCTCTCTCTCCTCTCTCTCTCTCTCTCTCTCTCTCTCTCTCTCTCTCTCTCTCTCTCTCTCTCTCTCCCCCCCCCCCCCCACTCGCGTTCAGTCCTCTCCAGCCGCTGTGTATGGATGGCATCGGGATGGCTGTTGGTGGGCAGGAGAAGGAAGAACGAGGACCAAGCTGGTTGCTGATTAGTTGTCGTTTATTTTATCTCTCATCTCTCTCATCTCCCACACTCTTCCTTCTTAGCCCCTCATTCCTAGATCCAGATCCCCGGATTCTCACTCTGACTCTCTCTGACTTTCTGAGTTCTGTCTGATTCTGCATTCTGACTCTTCTTCCCATTCTCTGTTTCTTCTTCCCATTCTCTGCTGCTTCTTCCCTGGATCCTGACTCTGACCCACTGGATTCTGACTCTGACTGCTTTTCTCTCTGACGACTCTCTGACTCTCTTTTTCTGTCTCCTCTCCCTGGCTCTCCTTCTCTCCCTACCTCCTTTGTGCTCTGCTCATCTGTGTGTGCCACTGTGCTCTCTTCTGTCTGTCTCTCTATCTCTGACTCTGTCTCTGCAGTCTCTCCTCTGGTCTCTTCCAATCTCTCTACCAATCTCTCTTCGATCTCTGTGTTCCTGATCTAACTCACCCTATATAGAAATCACATAGGGTGGTGATACAAACGTGGTGTTGAACATTAACAAATCAACAGAGAGGTAAGGCCACTCCTCCAGGAGATTAACTCAAGGATAAAATCTCATCTAAAGAGATTATTCCAGATTACTAGGAGATCTGCCTAAGGGCAGGATCCTATCCAGGGTGTGCCTCTTTCTTCTTTCCTCAACTAGTAATCCACTTAAATGATTATAGTAAATTTACTTCTAATATTTCTAGCAATGTCATTCTGTATGAGCACAGTAAGAAATATATCAAACTTAAAGTTTGGTTCTTCCTGAGGACATCTCACTCTATATTCCAGGCCACAGTCCTTAGACCAGGTTAGTCTTCTTAGCCCCAACAGAGTCCTAATCTAGTCGTTACTTTTGGATCATGACAGCATTTGTCCATGACCATGCTCTCAGTTTATAGTTGAGTATTGTGGCACTTTGGCCTGGCCCATTTCGATGCCAGAGTTGCTCACAGCTTGCCCTGGATCCATTTTGTCCCTCATCAGGACCCTGCTTTTGGGGTGCTAGGAACTAAGGGCAACTGAATCAAGAAAGCAGATGCCCAGGAGTAAATATTATTTGGAGTCAATCAACTCCCAAGTTACAAGAGAATAATATTAACTGTCTTCCTATGTCCATACAGAAAGGACATTGCTTTAAGGAAAACTATGCAAAAGACATATAATACAAGTTCAGTGTCTTTAGAAGGATCTGATCTTACTAGCTAACAGAATGTGATTAGAGAAAAAAGGTGATTAACTGGTTGTGGAGGAGGGCATAGAGAAGTTTACAGATAAACAAAGCAATGGGAGCACTGTGATGGGTGTAACCCCATAAACTTAAGTTCCCTGCAGCAAGGTTGAAAGGACAAACCCAATGTTATCCTACAAACTTACCTTTAAAACAAGAGCCCGAAGGATTCTTTGTTTTTTTTTTGCTTTTGCTTTTTGGGTCAGTCCCGGCGATGCACAGGGGTTACTCCTGGCTCTGCACTCAGGAATTAATCCTGGTGGTGCTCAGGGGACCATATAAAATGCTGGGATTTGAACCCAGGTTGGCCGCATGCAAGGCAAATGCCCTACCTGCTGTGCTATCACTCCAGCCCCCGGAAGGATTCTTATATAGATGGCCATCAACTCATCCTTTGGAATATGTTATAGTACAGTAACATCTGCTTCAGTCTGTTTTTTAAAAACAACTTCTTTAGCTTTGCGGCCCCGCGCGAGATCGACCCCGGAGGCAACTGAACCACTTTGGACACGAGTGGCGCCCCCCAAATGCCTCCAAACTGTGTGCTGGGAGCTTCTGGCCCAGGCGCTGCCGGCAGGGTATGCTCTTTTCTCTCTCAACTCTTTCTTTTTGAACGCAGCGAGACTATAGCCGGTTTTTAGACTCTACAGGAAGCCCGGGAAAGCCGATGGGCGGGACTCCCGGATCCGCCCTGTGCTGGCCGACATTTAAGCACAGAGCCATGTGGGGACGCTCCTTTGCGGCCCCGCGCGAGATCGACCCCGGAGGCAACTGAACCACTTTGGACACGAGCGGCGCCCCCAAAATGCCTCCAAACTGTGTGCTGGGAGTTTCTGGCCCAGGCGCTGCCAGCGAGTGATGCAATTACCAAAAGAATTTTCCTTAGACTTCATATAGAAATCCAAAACCGCGTGGCTGCTATCGCAGCCGCGCGACCTAATATCTCTTAATTGTCAGCAACGTGTAAATGTTCCTTTTTGGCAGGGCTTAACGTGGGGGGAAACTCCAAACAATAGTACTAAGTTTTTTTGGTAAAGGGTAAAAGATTGTAGCGATAGAATTTTAGGCAGAATTTTCCCTGGACTTTATATAGAAACCCAAAACCGCGCGGCCGCGGCAGCCTAATGTCATCTAATCATCAGCAATATGAAATGGTTCCTTTGTAATGGGTTGGACTTTGGGGGGGCCATAATAGGGTTAAAGTTTGTAGCGATGTGTAATTTCTGGCTGTACTTTCCCTGGACTTTATACAGAAATTCAAAGCCTCGAGGCTGCTGCCATGGCCGCGCAACCTATTGTCATTTAATCAGCACCAATATGAAATAGTTCCCTTTTAATGGGTCGGACTTTGGTGGGAAATCCTAACAAGAATAGTAAGTCTTTTGCTGAAATATTGAAGGCCACCAAAGTGGTAGCCATCTCTATAGACTGAACTAAGTCATATCCCCACGCCGGCTGAGAAGAAATATCCTTCTTTCTCGGGAAGAAACGCGGCGTGGCGTTAACCATAGTATGATGTCCATTAAGCTGACACGGACCTGGTGGCATGGGAATCGGATACAAGGGAATAAATTATTATGTACTTGGAACAGCGGGACGCTGGTGGAATCTTGAGCCGGGGCCGATACCAGCGTATTACTTTTGGTTCCAGAAACTGCTTACAGACATTCCACCAGACTATCAACTAAGCCAGAGCCCCACGCCGGCTGATGACAAGAAATAACCATCTCTTTTGGTTTGTTTTCCCTTTATCAGGCAGCGTGGTGATTACTAAACAGGCGTGATCTTGGTGGCGCGGGACGAGGGGGGAAAAAATAGAAAAGTTATGTAACAAACAGCGGGACTTAATATCTCTACATTCTCAGCAATGGAGAGCCATCAAATGCTTCCTTGACAGTGGGACTGTCTTCTCTTTTTTGGGGGGAAACCCTAGCAACAATAGTGAATTATGTGTTGAAACATGGACTGTAACCAAGATAAAGTGTAAACGAAGTGAAACTTATCACTTACAAGGGCGGGGACTGGGGGGGCGGGAGGGGGCGGGAGGTATAATGGGGGGGTTGGTGATGGAATATGGGCACGGGTGAAGGGAAGGGTGTTTGAGTACTGTATAACTGACATAATCCTGAGAACTTTGTAACCCTCCACATGGTGATTCAATAAAATTTAAATTAAAAAAAAAAACAACTTCTTTATAGTGAGGCTACTTAGTCCCTAAGTCCATTGTAATTCTATAAACAGTGTCGACAAGGTGCTGAACTCCAGGCTATGCAGAAATACAAGTAACATGGAAAGGATGGAGCTGGAATTACATTTAACAATTCACATTAGGAAGGACTGGAGCAATAGCATAGGGATTTAAGTGTTCACCTTGAATGCAGCTGACTTGGGCACAGCTAGGAGTGATCCCTGAACACAGAGCCAGGAGTAAGCCCTGAGCAGTGCCAGGTGTGTTTCCCAAACCAAAAATGACAACAAACCAATTCACATTGGGAAATTCAAGGAACCTTGATTGCTTCTTTAGTATGGCGTTAAGAAAATCCTTAACAGTTAGGAGAGATCTTTGTCATTTCCTAGCTGTCTCCTTACAGTTTGCCCAGGAGAAAAGGCCTAACAGGTCAGGCTGGGCCATGTCCTCATGTCCTTAGGACTGATTATGGTTCTGTCTCATGTCTCTGGCACTACAGGGCAAAGTGCTTTTGTCAGTTTTTTCATAGCATGGCACTTCTTTCTATCTGTTTAGGAACTCTAAACTCTGGAACACTCTATCCCCAATGATTCACCTGTTAGCTCAGTTGTGTACTCTGTTTTTTTTTATTCTGTGGAAGCCTGTGAGTACACCTCTCTCTCTCTCTCTCTCACTCACTCTCTCTCACTCTCTCTCTCTCTCCACCCCCTTTATATTTCTCTACAAAAACGATTTTACTGTTCTCTAAAAAGAAAAGATCATTCGAAATACAGACTGAGGACGGTTTAGCTGTGGAACTCTGGATAGCAATGAGAAGCAACCACAGTGTACTCTGTTTCCCCACAGTGCTGCTCAGGCCCAGAGGTTCTTTAGCAGGACAAGCTTCTGCAGCTGTTGCCGGAGGATGTGCAAATTTCACTCCATCCAATAGATTGTGGAGGGTGATGAGGTTCCTGATCAGTGCTTAGATGACAGTTTATGGTTTGTGAGGTGGAGTGCTGACTCATCTTTGTTAGTTTTGTTTTTTGTGGGATTAGTAAAATAAGCATTCTCTCATGAGTTACAAACGCTGGTTTATTAAGAACATCTCCTAAAAGGACCGAAATAAAAATACTTTTTTTCATCCCTTCTGGATCCTTCCATTTCCTTCTTTCTGGCTCTTCACAGAACTCCTCAGATATATGGTTTGATTCCTTGATGTCATCCTGTCTTTCCTTATACTTAAAAAAGGGGGGGGGTGTTGTTGTTTAAATTTTGGGCCCCAAGTGACAGTGCTCAGGGCTTACTCTTCTCTCTGCACTTAGGGATCACTCCTGGCAGTGCTGGAGGAACATATAGAAATACAGGGATCAAAACGGGTCAGTCCTATGCAATGTAAGTACCTACCAATATTACTATCTTGCTGTGCCCTAAATTTGTTTTGAATTGAGGTACCATGATTTACAATAGTGTGATTTTTATGTCTTAGATACACAATTTTACCATATGGTGCCCATCACTAAAGTGCCAATGTCCTCCACATTGTTTATAGGATCCTTTCAGTACACCCCCTTCCTTCTTTAATAACCTCAATTTTTCTGCATGTCACTTCTAAGAGTGAGTTTGTTTTCATTGCCTTTACTACTCTGTTGTCTTGTTTCTTTAGATTCCACTTATGAATGAGATCATTTGACACTGGTATTTATCTTTCTTCTTCTGACTTATTCTGCTTCCTTGAACTCCTCTAATCCTAGCCATGTGGTAGCAAAAGACAAGATTTAATCTTTTCTAATTAGTGTCATTCTATGGAGTAGATATACCACATCATCTTCATCCACTCTCCTCTTGCTGCATTTTGTCCTATTCTCTATTTGTGTCTGCTACTGATACAGCTCCATTAAGTCAAGATTTATGCCTATGTCAACAGAGAAAATGCAGAGAAATACTTTGCAAATTTACTTGAAGAGTAAAGAAGATCTCTTAAAATCTAAGTTGAAATTTTAAGTATGGTATTTGTCCCTATCACTGAACTCTGGTTTCCAAACTTTGATTGAAGTATTGGTTACAATGGAGATTTCTGGATTTCACCTCCAGAATTCCTGGTTCTGGTCCTGTAAGAATTTTAGCTTTTAACAAGTATACAATTCATACTGATTACCTATGCACCATCCTTAGGAACCATTGCTTTAGAAAAATCAGCCTCGTTCCCCCTACCCCATACACTTATACAATATTATCTATTACAATAGTGTATATTATTTTATGTTTTCTGAGAGAGTGAATGGTATTTTTATTTGATGTCCCAGTAGTGAGTGGTTAGCGAGCTTAGTAAATATGATAAATCCATCTACAAGAGTTATGATGCTTTAAAAATAGTCAACTGTGATGAAGAGTACTCAGCTTCAAGTTATAGCCTCTTTGACAGCTGATAAGCTGACTAATGTGGCATGGTTAACTTTCTAATGGCTGCTTTTCTGTTTATCATGGTTTCACTGCTGGTATCTTCATAAACTTGTGTTAGATTTTCTCATCATGTTTCTTCTTTTTTTAAATTCCTATCCTTCAAAATCATCTTTAACCTGCATACCCAAGACTAATATGATTTGGAAAAAATGAAAAATAGACCCCCCCTCATCCACGACCCATGTGAAAGTATATTAGTAAAATAAATATTTTAATGGGCATTATGTACTTTGCACAGTGATGTGCCCCCACCTCATACATAAAATGAACTAGATTACAACACTTCTGACACTTAAAAGTTCTTTCATTTTTAAAGAGAAATGTTTATATGTGGGAAAAAGACAAAATGAAGATATCTTTTCCCAGTATATAAATGAAACAGAAGTGAACGAGACAAAAAATTTCAGGTTTTTAAATTTTTTTGCATCTATTTATTTACTTATCTTTGGTGGGGTGGGGACCACATCCAGTGGTTCTCAGGCTTCTTGGAAAGGATACAGGGACCATATGTAGTTTTGGGGATTGAACTCAAGTTGGCCGGGTGGAAGGCAAATGCCCTAGTGGCTGTATCATCGCTCCTTCACAATTTAGTTTATCACATGAAAAATTCACACAGTACCCCAGGCTCCAGACTAATATATCAAAGTATTTGTTCCTGATATGGCTTTGTAGGGCAAATTCATTTCCCAGATGAGTCTGTCCCTAGACTGAAATAATACCTGCAAATAGGCAAGATTGTGTGAGGTTAATTCTTCTCTCGAAAATATAATTGGGCTTAATGCCGTCCACACTTCCCATTCAGTGCCCGACTCCACTTTCTTTACAGACTGTAAGCTTATTGATTCAGTTTTCCGAATATAGGATAGATTTATAAGAATATTTTAATATTTTCTCCATTGTAAAACTAAAGCAAATAAAATGTACAAAATAAACATCAAATTGACAAGCAGAAAAAAATAAAACAATTAAAAAAGTTGTACATGTTTGGAATAGTTTGTAAAAACACCCACTTCAACTACCACCAACATACCCAGAACTAATGAAACTACTCCTCTACTGTTCCTTTACTGGATGATAAAAAAGGAAGAAAAAACAAATCCTAACCAAAACCTGAATAAGTGACCTCCATAGAATAAGTCCTGTGGAGCGATAGCACAGTGGGTAGGGCCTTTGCCTTGCATGTGGCAGACCGGGATCGATTCCTCTGCGCCTCTCAGAGAGCCTGGAATGCTACTGAGAGTATCCTGCCCGCATGGCAGAGCCTGGCAAGCTACCCGTGGCATATTTGATATGCCAAAAACAGTAACAAGAAGTCTCACAATGGAGACGTTACTGGTTCCCACTCTAGCAAATCAATGAACAACAGGACAACAGTGCTACGGTGCTATAGAATCACTGTATCACTCTGTCTTTATTCTATAGAATAAAGCTCCTAATATTCTAAGCTTTTCAGAAATACGATAAGCAACTGGTGTCTCATTTCTTTGCCCTCTGTCTAATTCTTTCTGTCTCAGGATATGACAATACACACTTCAGAATTGTAGCCTGCAGTTTTTTTTAACTTGTAATTATGGAGCTTTCTTTGTTTAGTACAATCTGTCCAGCCAGTGACTTCCATGTGCCAAAAGTTACATGGCATCCTGGGCTCTTGTAGTAGGGAGTAGTAATTAGAACTGGATGAATCCCATTTAGCATAGTGATCTGAAGTCAGGCCCACACCCTTGTTCTTGAAATTCAGAGAAAAGTTAAATTGGTACAAAAATAAATTTGCATGAAATATTTGCTCCTTGCTTTTGACCTTGACATTTTGGGTGTTTTGGCTCTTTTCATGTTTAGCATCTAATGCTGAGGAGTAAATAACAGTGAGAGACTGTCTGAGAATGCCTCACAAATGTGGTTATTTTGTAGAAGCTTCCAAGTGTCTATGAATCTGTCATTTCAGTTTGCTGGAAGATGGTCCATGCCCCTGGGCCGCAATTTCAACACCCGTGACACTGTTTGTTAACTGGGAATCTGCATTGGTGAAGGTAGAATCCATCAAATGAAAAGCATATTTTCACATTTAGCCGTGAAATTCAGGATGCAAATGGCTCACTAAGAGATACTAAAATTTTTGGTACATACATGTTTGGGCAACTGTTTTGTGTTTTGTTTAAAAGTGAGAATGACATTTGTCAATGTTTGTGAGATCTTTAGAGTAAAATGCATATAGAATTAAGAAAAAATAAAATCAGTGCTAGAGGATAACATTGGTTTGTCCTTTCTGCCTAGCCGCAGGGAGCTTAGGTTTATTGGGTTGCTCCCATCACAGTGCTCACATTCCTTTGTATTTTTTTGTAACTTCTTTCTTTGTGCTCTGTTGATTTGTAAATATTATTTTTCTCTTCTCCTTAAGTCCTTTGCATAATAATTCAGAGTAATGTCCTTTTTGTATGGACACAGGAAGACAGTTAATGCTATGCTTTTGTAACTTGGGAGTTCATTGACTCTGAATCATATTTAGAGTCAATATGGACTCTCCTGGGCCTCTCTTCTCTCGACCTAAGCCTTAGTTACCTTTACTTCCTAGCATCCCAAAGGAGGGTTCCAAGCCAGTTGATTGATGGCTTGGACCCAGGGCAAGTGGTGAGCTATGTGTTACACTGGCATCAAAATGGGCCTGGCCAAAGTGCCGTAATGCTTAACCATAAATTAAAAGCTTGGTCACGAACAAATAATGTCATGATCCAAAAGCAATTACTATATTTGGACCCTGCTAGGATTAGGAATGATTAATCCTGCCTGAGCACTGTAGTTTGAGTCTGTGGAGCAATATCCCCGGGAGATCCACCCTACAAGCTCAATGTATCTCTTACTGTGTCCATACAAAATAACTAATATTAAGAAGTAAAACTAAGATATTATTCAATATGTTAATTAATTTATTGGACTAAGGAGAAGAGGCACACCCCTAGGTGGTGTTTGCACCCTTGAGCCTGATGGGCAGTCAGGAAGGGCCTTCTTATGTTGACTTTGCTACCGGGCTGGGTGTAGCCTCGGCCCAGAGTGCTAGGGGTGGAGAGAGGAGAGAGCTGGAGAGAGATGGAGAGAGCAGGGAAGCAAGATGGAGTGCGGAGAGACTAGGAAGGGAAACAGAGGAGCAGGCATATGGGAGAGAGAGCCCAGGCTGTGAGATACAGCAGGGAGAGACGAGCAGGAAAGACAGGAGGAGATGGGAGTGAGGGGCAGTGTGAAACTAGAATGGGGAGCTCAGAGAGACTGGACAGGTGCATAGGGAGAATGGAATAAACAGCAACTGATTGATCAGCTTCCTTGGGCCTCGTTTCGTCCTCCTCTGTCTGCCCCATGGTACAGGCTGCCCTGGCTGGGGGAGTGGCCCGAGACCCTCCAAGCTGGGCGACTAGAGGAAGAGCCGTCGGGGCATCCCTAGCCACCCAGAGATTTTACAGATATTGGCCTAAGACTTTCTCTTTTTCCCATTCACTCATTACAGGATAAACAATCAAAATGTCAAGAAAGGGAAACACTTCAAAATGCCAGTATTGGGGCCAGAGAGATAGTACAATGGGTAAGGCGTTTGCCTTGCACGCAGCTAACCCAGATTTGAAGCCCAGCAGCTTATATGGTACCTGGAAAGCCACTCCTTATTTATTCAATTCCCAAGTGCAGAGCCAGGAGTAAACCCTGAATATCTCTGGGTGTGACTCAAAAAGCCAAACAACAAAAATAGCCCCCCCCAAAAAAAAAAACAACCCAAAAGCATACAATAAGTGACACTATTTTGGGCTAAACTTCATGTTTAACTCCCCAGTGGGACTCCAATGGCTTTTACTGTCTGAGGTTCTATTATCAACACTTTTTCATTACAGGACTAAAGAGCGCTGAGAAACAGGTGGAAAAGTATGGATAGAGACGGTTGGTGGCTCCCTAAAGAAACTCTGTTATGGGAAGGAAATGGGAGAGTAATAGCTAGAATGTTCTTTTGCAGGTTTGCCCTACATTCCCAAGTCCTCCCCCCACAGGCTGCAACTCTGGAATGACCGCTGTGGAGACAGTCTGTGCCGTGTCCAGGGAAACAGTGGTCTTTGATCTCATCCTCACTCTGTTCCCATTTACCAAGAAATTTAAAACTTTTTAATATCTTCCCAAAGGTCAGTCAGAAATGTTCACTCCCATTTATGTTTTTTTTTTAAGTTTGGCAATTACACAACCAAGAATGAATAGCAAAGATTTCATAAGTGAGGGATGTAAGGTGAGCCAGGCTCACAGCTCATGGGAAGATTTGGGATGAAACAAGAGGGAAACAAAAAGAGGAATCATGGAAAACAACGGCATACATTCAAAGATAAAGACAGGCAAAAAGAAAAAAGAAAAAAGCCATCAGAGCCTGCAACATCTCTCAATCTTTGGGGCCTTTGAGGGTCCCACATCCTTCCTTCCTCCTCCCTTAGCCCCCCCTTACCAAATTTAAGAAAATAAGAATAGACTTCCAGAACAGAGAACAAGATATCTTTTCCAAAACATTAGATTACACAGTCTCTCTGGGGATCAAAGCAATTTTTGATGTAGCCCTGGACTGATGATAAAACTCCCTAGCAATATTTTGGATTACTGAGTGAAGTTCAGATGCCTTTTTTGGCTTGAGAAAATCGAACTGAATTTTACTTGAGGTTGAACTCAATGTTGAGATAATCCGACATCAAGTTGGAGTAAATGAATTCACTTCCTTAGCCAGCTTTTCTTGGAAAAGTTTTGAATATGTTAATGATGATAGCATACAATTAGTAAGTGGATATTTTAGGAATCCTAAAAGACTTGGGGAATGTGAAATTTCTGGAAAAGAAATTTGGGAAATCAGTGGAATCAAGTATCTTCTCTTGTTAAGGTTGAACTATAATGCAATTCAGTGGCAGGAAGAAGAGCTGTGTAGAAGAAACAGTCATAAACTGGGAAAATTTCAGAATGATAGCAAAAGATAAATTAAATTACATTAGATGAAAGAAAGAGAGAAACTGAAATAAAGGGAGACTCATTTTTTTATAGGATTACAGTGAAAAAAAACTATAACAAGCATCTGGGAATAACTTCAGTAATTGCTTACGGAAAGAACGCAAGCAAAGCAGCTGAAGTTATGACAAACTCCTTATTTATTCATCTTTATTATGAACGTTGCTTTGTAAAATGCAGTTTTACAAATTATACAATTTAGACTTTAAGCCAATCCAGTGAATCAGGTGCTTATACTTCTATTTTACACTGTAGCACTGTCGTCCCATTGTTCATCGATTTGCTCCAGAGGGCACCAGTAACGCTTCCATTGTGAGACTTCTTGTTACTGTTTTTGGCATATCGAATACACCACGGGTAGCTTGCTAGGCTCTGCCATGTGGGCGGGATACTCTCTGTAGCTTGCCAGCCTCTCTGAGAAGGATTGAGGTATCGAACCTGGGTTGGCCGCATGCAAGGCAAACACCCTACCCGTTGTGCTATCGCTCCAGTTTTTCTATTTTGCAAATGAAGAAAATAAAAGTTTAGAAAGTGAGCAGTGTGTCTAAAATGCTAAAACTGAGAGCTGGAGAGATAGTGCAGTGGGCAATGTGCTTGCTTTTCATGCAGATCACCTAACTTTTATCCCTGGCATCCCATATGGTCCTCCAAGCCCCTCTAGTAGTGATTCTTGAGCACAGAGCCAGGAGTAAGGCCAGAATGTGCCCCCGATCTCCAACCCCACCCACCAAATGTTAAGACTAGTAGAAATTAGAATTTAATCTCGCATCTATCTAGCTTCAGACCTTTTGCTTTAACCACAAGTTTGCTTTTTCCATATCCATTGTTTTCTTTAACTCTCTTCTAAGGAAGTTCAGTCCAAACACCTGTCAGAAATCTCTGTAAATCTTAGAAATCAAACCAGTTCTTTTTATCAATCCATATGAGTTCACTATGATAGTTACAGATCAAAGCACTAAATCCTTAAGTCAAATAGATTTAAAACAAATGCAATTAGATGAAAACATACATAATATGGTTTAATATGTAGAGCCTTTTAGTTTTTAAAAATAATGTCAATTTAGATTTTTCTAGTATGTATATATTTATGAGATAAATATTTTTTTAAAGTGGCATGCTTTTCATCTAGATCTGGTGTTTAGGCATATTTATATTAGGTTAGCATTCCACTGGCTTCAAATATTTGCTTTTCTGCTTCAGTGAATGCCTGTTAGTCACAGAAGATGTCTGGTTTTGACATTTTTCTCTTTAACAAGCTCATTTGGCAGCTCACTTCCTAACAGTGACCAAGAACTGACTGACTGATTTAGGTAGCTCTTTTGCAGAAATGAGATTATATTACCTGAGATTGACTCAAAACAAAGTTTGTATTTTGTTTACAAGGTGGCAGTTTACACAGTTTCTCAGTAAAACTCATTTGGCTGAGAAAATTGCTGCTGCCTGAAAAATGTAGGTCATAATCAAAGAGAAAGACCTCTTTCCACATTTCTTTGTTATGTGCACAAGGATGCACTTCCAAGTAAAGGACCTACTTGGTTCTGGTAACGGTGTTCAGTGGTTCCTCTGTAAATCCAAGATGGTCTTTATCAACTCCCTATTCTTCAAAATATTTCAAGGGTTGGGGGCTGGAGCGATAGCACAGTGGGTAGGGCATTTGCCTTGCATGGAGCCGACCTGAGTTCAAATTCCAACATCCCATATGGTTCCCTGAGCACTTCCAGGAGTAATTCCTGAGTGGAGAGCCAGGAGTAATCCCTGTGTAGCATCGGGTGTGACCCAAAAAACCATATATATATATATATATATATTAACAAATATATTAACAAGGGTTTGAAAACCCAGTGCATTCTCAAGCACATTGGGAAGCAGACAACCATATAAGTACATTACAGTCTAGAAAGTGTTAGAAAGATGGGTGATAATGGGGGGTGGCATACTAGCAGAGCAGAAATTGGCAGAGTCTTCTGGTAGCTACTAGGGAAAGGATTAGAGAGAAGTTGCTATTTATTTTGTGTTGCATGGCTTTGAAAATAAAAAACATATCAGGAGAGCAAAACCATCATGCTTCAGAAGAATTTGCTTTTGAGAAATTTGAATTGAAGTCTACTGTCCCCCTTCCCTTAGTTTTCTACTGGAAATAAGCCTTTATTTGTCCTTTTCATAAAATATTTTTATCCACTGTCACCACATTTGTCCCTGTTAAGTATAGGTTGAGCATCCCCAGGGCTTGGCTCTTAGTCCTCTCACAGTCTGAAGATCTACTAAGATCCTGGGAATCACATAAGGACAAGTTGGTATAAGTAGCTTCTTCTAGGAATAATTCTCTTTGTATATGATCATTTTTAGAGGAAAAGAGAATAATTAGAGTGGGGGTGGGGGTGACTAGGCTCAGAATTCATAAATCAAATGAAAATGAAAATATAGGCACTGATTTCATAATTGACCTGCTAGTCTTTTGTCAACAGATTTTCAGACAAAAAAATGCTAAAATGAAATGATAAAATGTTGATAGTAGACTGGAGTAATAGCACAGTAGGTATGGCATTTGCCTTGCATGCAGCCGACCTGGGTTCGATTCTTCTGTTCCTCTCGGAGAGCCCGGCAAGCTACCAAGAGTATCCTGCCCACACAGCAGAGCCTAGAAAGCTCCCCGTGGTGTATTCGATATTCCAAAAACAGTAACAACAAAAACAGTAACGTCTCACAATGGAGATGTTACTGGTGCCCACTCGAGCAAATCCATGAACAACAGGATGACAGTGCTACAGTACTACAGTTGTTAGTAGATTGCTATGTTGATTCAGCTTAACATCAAAGTCAAATCACAATCACTGGCCATACTTTTCTCATCTCCAAGAGCAGCAGAACATACTAAATGTTATGAACTTTGGACTATAATCTTAAAGGGAAGTTTTTGATATCTCAGCCATTCACTTAATTTTTAGGAATGGAAAGGGAATGATAAAACAGGGAACATCAGACAATTATCAGTAGCCTATATAATAAACCTACACTTAAAACATTTTCTAAAGTAGAAAGGGCTAGTTTGTTTGTTTCCCCTATGGGATCAACTTTCCTTGATGGTATGACACTAGGACATTTGGTGAGCAATCAAAATTTAACTTGGAACTGTGATCTTTGCCTGTTTTTCTCCACTATATTACATATGCTCACAATTACTTGGCATTTTAATTGCTACTTCACACTTCTGCAGCAATATGGAAAGATGCAGTCATTGACAACATCAACGAGGAATACAATCGACTGTTTCAGTGCCTCCACGATTGTGCGAGGAATGAAGAGAAAGAGAAAGTCACAAAAAGTCACCTGTCTTTGGAAACTCTCGAGCTCATTTGCCAACATTGTTTGGCGTGATCCTCAGGCAACCACAAGCTAGCGTCCGAGCTTGCAAAGCTGTGCAGAGAAGCGATAAAAGAAGAACTCAAAGAGAGAAGAGCAGCAGTGTTGACCGATGTGGCAGAAGCTGGGAAAAGTATTCGCAACACTCACCTGTCCTTCTCCAGCTACCCTCCAATGTCCTGATGGATCTATCACATCTTCCAGAAGGGCAATGGAAAAGGTTATCCACGACTTCTACTCGGATCTCTTTGATAGACATGTTCACCTGCCCACATACCAAATTCCACAGGATGAATATGTCCTTCCCAGGGTCCTCCCTTTCGAAATCTGACACGCCATTTTTTCAGTAAAGAAGCGTACAGCACCCAGTCCAGACAAGGTCAGACCCAAACACCTGAAGAATCTGCCACCAGTACTCATCAATACACTGGCTCGGCTCTTCACACACTACCTGTCTGAATGCAAGGTTCCGTCCCAATGGAAAACCAGCAGGACCATTCTGTTGTACCAGAAGGGAGACATCTACAACATCGGCAACTATTGCCCGATTTGCCTGTTTCTGTCATCTACAGGTTATTCACTTGAGTCATTCTGAATAGAATAGGCAGAACACTAGATGAAGGACAACCATTCGAACAAGCCAGGTTCCAAAAAGGATTCAGCACAATCAACCATATACACACAGTGATGAAGCTCATTGAGGTTTTGCAATAGTTCAAGATGTCATTCTGTCTAGCATTCATTGATTTAAAGAATGCCTTTGATTCTGTTGAGACTGCTGGACTAGAGCTGTTACTGACTGGATTCCAAGGAATGTCAAAAAAGCATGTGGCCGCCCACCTACGAGATGGTCAGACTTGTTCATTAAGACCCTGAATGAATGGGTTGAGGCTCTTAGTGTTCCTGTAGCGAGCAGATACCATTGGGCTACACTAGCACTTGACAGGAATGAGTGGAGATGTTACTGGCGCCCGCTCAAACAAACAGACAAACAACGGGATGACAAGTGATACAAGTGAAGTGATGCTTTGATAAAACACATGTTGGATCATGCTCAAATTGTGTACTTTTGCCATCCTTTCAAAATTCTTTTGCTGGGTCTCAGAGATATTATATATATATAATATAGAATATAGGGTATTTGCCTTGCATATAGTCTACCAGGCATTGATCCCCAGTATCCCCTGGTTCATCAAACATCACCAGAAGTGATTTCTAAGCACAGAGCCAGAACTTATTCCTGAGCATCACCAGGTGTGGCAGATTTCCACCATTTAATTCATTCAATAAAAACTACCTTGATTTACAAAATTAAAAAATAAATAAAATTAGCACTGTAGCAGTGTCATCCCATTGTTATCGATTTGCTCAAGTGGGCACCAGTAATGTCTCCGTTGTGAGACTTGTTGTCACTGTTTTTGGCATAAGGAATACGCTATGGGTAGCTTGCCAGGCTCTGCTGTGCAGGCAGAATACTCTCAGTAGTTTTCCAGGTTCTCCGAGAGGGATGGAGGAATCGAACCCGGGTCAGCCATGTGCAAAGCAAACGCCCTACCTGCTGTGCTATCGCTCCAGTCCTCCAAGCGCATATTAAAAAAAAACAAATTAAAAGGTGAGTTATCATTTAAAAGGCTGTGGCAGGGAGATATGCCTCCAGACCCCAAACCAGGCTGAATCTCATATCTTCGCCACCCCAGAGAGGGGTCAGGTGAGCACTCTACCCACCCAGAGTACTGGCAGCCAAAAACCTGTATAACCCAATCGCACCATGCTCGTGGTTGGACTCCACAGGCTCAGACAAACCTCATCCAGGAATGAATTTGTTGAAAAACTCAGGTATGTGGATTTTGTGATAGAAATTTCCAAGGCTGTTATGGAGTCAGGGATGGCCAACCTTTCCCTATCCCCCTATTCTTCTGGGAGCCTAGCAGTAATTCCCATCAACTGCCTCTGGTGCCATATAAACTCATTAATCAGCCATGATCCAGAGATTCATAAATAAATCTCAAAAGATATCAGCAAGCTGCAGAAACACTAGACACTAAATGCTAGAATGTTAGACAGAACGGCATCTTGAACTTATGTGAAACTTCAATGAGCTTGATCACTGTGAGGATATGGTCAATTGTGCTGAATCCTTTTCGGAACCCGGCTTGCTCACATGGTTGTCTTTCATCTAGTGTTCTGCCTATTCTATTCAGGATTACTCAAGTGAAACACTTGTAGATGACAGACAACAGGAAGATTGAGCAATAGTTGCCAATGTTGTGGATGTCTCCGTTCTTGTAGGACAGAATGATCCTGCTGGTTTTCCAATGGGATGGAACCATGCATTCGGACAGGTAGGATGTGAAGAGCCGAGCCAGTGTATTGACGAGTACTGGCGGCAGATTCTTCAGGTGTTTGGGTCTGACCTTGTCTGGATTGAGTGCTGTACATGTCTTTACCGATGAAATGGCATGTTGGATTTCAGAAGGGAGAACATTGGGAATGAGGTATCCATCCTGCAGAATTTGGTATGTGGGCAGGTGGACATGGCTGTCAAAGAGATCTGAGTAGAAATCATGAATAATCCTCTCCATTGCCCTTCTGGAAGATGTGATAGATACATCAGGACGTCGGAGGGCAGTCATCTTGGTCTTTAGTTGGTGAAGGATAGGTGAGCATTTTTCCCAGCTTCTGCTGCATCGGCCAACACTGCTGCTCTTCTCTCTTTGAGGTCTTCCTTTATCGCTTCTCTGCACAGCTCTGCAAGCTCAGACATTACCTTGTGGTTGCCTGAGGCTGGTGCCAAACCACGTTGGCGAATGGGCTCTAGAGTTTCCAAAGACAGGTGTCTGTTTGTGGCTTTCCCGTTTTCCCACTCTTGGCATTCTTCACAAAGTCATGGAGGTGCTGAACCAGTCAATTGTATTCCTCGTTGATGTTGCTAATGATGGCATCTTCCCACGTTGCTGCAATAATCCCAAAGAGCTCCCAGTTGGTGGTCATTCTTGGATTTCTCCTCTTAAAATTAAACTTTGCAGACCTTTCTCCTCAGAATTTTGCAGGAAAGAGACAGTGGTCGGATCCCGTTTGGAATTTTGGGACAACAGCAACATCGGTCAGGCAAAACCTTCGACTGAATATGATGTGGTTGATTTTGTTGTGGAACTGTCCACCAGGAGACTCCCTGTCCAGTGTTTAGATTCAGCCTTCTGGAACTGTGAGTTACCATGGATGGTCTTGGTCGACATGATGAATTCAGACAGTCTCTCACCCTGTTCCTTCCATTCTAGACCATGGGTCCCAATGTGGAGTTCTTCAGGCGACCTTCTCAGTCCTATCTTGGCATTAAAATCACTGACAATGATCTCGTAAAAGGTGTGGTCTTCTTTATAGAACTACTCCAGCTCCATATAGAACTTTTCAATTTCTTCTTCATGGTAGTTAGATGTTGGTGCATAGACGACAAAGATAGAAACTGCTGGCAATGAGCCACATCTATCCAAGTGTAATCGTCTGATTTGGGTTGTTAGGCATTCAAATGAATGGATGCTCATGGACAAGTTCACATTGACAAGGACATCGAGGCCACCAACGCCCCTGTTGTCGCATGTTCCAAGGAACAGTTCTTCTCCAGTGTCGAAAATGGCATGGTGTGATCAATGCCTTCTCATTTCAGTCAGACCAATGATATTGTACTTGATCTTCTGTGCTTGCACCATCAGGTTCTCGATGGATCGTTCCCATGCCATCATACGTGCATTGAAAGTACAGACAGTCATTTTAGTCTTTCTTCGTTTTGGCAGTCTAGTTAGTCCCTGAGATTTTATCAACCTCTCCTTGCTCATCCTTCTTAACGCTGCCATATTGGAGGCTCAATCAGTGTCAGGCTGATGAGGCCCATTGTTGTTACTGTTTTTGGCATATCAAATACGGCACAGGTATCTTTCCAGGCTCTTCCATGTGGGTGGGGTACTCTCGGTAGCTTTCTGGGCTCTCCGAGAGGGATGGAGGCTATTAGGGCAGTCTCCAATTGCCCTTACAGGTGTTCCCATGGTTCACACGATATTTGAACCCCATCAAATATGGTGCAAAAATTATGGAAAATGGGTATTAAGTATCTTATGGTGTGTCTTATGGTATGTCTAATGGTGATAATAAGAAAATTATTATCTTAAGATAGTGGTGATATATTAAAGTACATCTTGTCTTATTGGCTTTGTGACAATATGCATTGTCTTTGGTAACTGTCAGTGATTGTGACTTTGTCAGGTAATAGCATTTGGGTAGCAACCTTAATTCAGAACTTTATGAAGAAAGGGAGGAATGAGAAGATGCTGCGGAAAAACATCTCAACTTTAGTATGCTTTTACTTTTAGCAAATGCTGACAGTTTTCTGAAGATCTTACAGTTTTTTGAGAAGTTATGCTGTCTCATCTAAAAATTTTGGAGATGTTTTAAAAGATTCAGCTAGCAGTGTTTTTTCTTAAACTTTGTAATTTTTTTAATAGATTTTTTTTTGCTTTGTTTTCCACCACTGTGGATAAATTAGTTTTCCTCCTTCAGTACAGAAGTATGATGACAAAAGCTTTAAGTAGTATTTCAGAAATGCTAAAAGAATTGGACCTGTCATTAAAACTTGAATTCTATTCATGAATACATTTATTAAGTTTATCTAACAAGTCTCTAACTGTGCATTCAAGGACAACTCAACCAGCTCCTGCCTTCAAAGGAAGTACTACCTTATATAAGGTGGGCAGATGTATCAGAAGCAATCTGCATGAATGGAAACAAAATAAAGAGGAAACCGTGAGAAAGATGCTGCAGTCTTCCAAGGGTGCGAGAGGACACATAAGTTCATCAGCTTATGTTGTACTCATCTGTACTTACATCTACATATTTTAAATTTACTTTATATTTCTGGACATTCTGAGGCAATTTTATGTATGATATTTCTTATGTTTCATTTAGAAATAGCTTCATGGTCTTGGCAGTGCTTTTCTGAACTTTAACTTTTCTGAAAAACAAACAAACCAACCAAGCAAATGACTGGGAATGAATTTCCCAACCTCAATAAGTCTCTTTTAGCTTCAAAATTTTAAGTAGAAGCGAGTAAAATGAATTTAGTCCCTTTGGGCCATATTTTGCCACTCTTCTCTTCATCCCCAGAATGTGCCCCGAGTTGAAAGCACTGCTGAGAACAACCAGAATCCCTTGTTGGTTTGAGGATTTCCTGGGGCTTTTAAGCTTGCTGAGAGTTCAGTTTTTTTTGTTAAGCATTAGCTCTATTTAAAAATTACTTTTTTCCCCCTTTATGCCCTACCTCTTTAATTTTCCAGTTGCTGCAGAGTTGGGTGGAGGCACACGGCGCATGGCTATCTGTGGTCTGCTGGGAATTTATACTTCGCTGTGGCACTGGGGCTTCCAAGTGGCAATGCTACTGGGAGCTTCAGGCACATGGGGTGGTGCCAAGGGGTCAAATTTGAGGCTTTACACTTTGAAGGCAACCGCTTTGCTATTGAAACCTCCCTAGTCCCCACATGACGTTTTTTTAACAAAAACAACAAAGATACTTATTTCATAACTTAAGGGTTAAAGCTTTTTGGTGTCTGTGTCAGGAATAAAGCCAGATTTTCTGTTGTTTTACGCATCAATCAGCATTGACTTCCCATCTTTCTTCCCCAGAGCGAGAGTAAATTCGTTTGGGACTAAAAGGGAGTGCTTGTTTGCAAATGACATTTATTAGATGAGTAAGGATGTTTAAACTGTCATTGCTACTTTGCCAACAAGTGAAAAAATTATGGAAATTAAAAAAATTGAAATTGATAACCGTTTTGAAATGATCCTCTTTGATGATATACTTTATTATTTTGATTACGAAATGATTTAAATTGTATAGCAATGTACATGCAACCTAGCAAATACACAAATGCATACTTAGCAAATAGCACTCTGTCACATTTGCTTCAAATCTTTTCTTTAGAAAGAGGAAACATTGTAAATTTAATCAAAACATTTTGATTGTCCTTGACAATGCTCTTTCTCTTCTCAGAAGCTGCAGCTGTCATGTGACAGGTATTTTCCACTGATGGTTTAGAGATTTTTTTTAGTTTTGGGGTCACACTCTGTGGAGATCAGGGTCTAACTCCTGTCTTTGTGCCTGAGTTTCATTCCTGGTGGTGCTCAAGGGACCGTGTGGTATAGGGAATGGTGATAGGCCTCCGTGTACAAAGCCACAGAGATACCTCTCTAGCTCCAAATGGCTTGACTTTTTATACGGTCTCCTGGGCAATGAAGCCTATCAGGTTTTATTAGCCTGAAATGTCTTTATTTCATCTTCATTTTCAAAGACTGTTTTACTGAATCTAGAAGTTTTGTTTTCCCTTTACTGTTTCATTGTCTTGTTTGTATTGTGTTTTGTGTAAGGCAAAATTCTTACTATTTTTTTCTTTTAATATTTATTTACCCTTAGGTGTTCAATATATCCTCTTTATTTCTTGCAGTTTTAAAGGCGCCAATCATCTTTATTCAGTCAACGTTTTTGATTTCTATTAGTATCAATAGTTGTCCTCCAGTCTTAAAATGCATCACACCTACCACCAGAATATCAAGGTCCCTTCACCACTATCCCTAGGTTCTTCCCCTGACTGCCTTCTCACAGCACATTGATTTCCTCAGATTTGTTGGCAGAATCTTAGTGCTTATTTTCATCGACCAGTGACTATTCTCCAGAATTATTTCCTTATACTCTACATATGAATGAGGCCGCCCAGTGTTTGTCTTTCTCTTAGTCACTCCATTTAGCATAGAGTCTCTTCCAGTTCCAAGTTTCAGTGAAATAAAAGATTTTATCTTATAGTTGAAAAGTATTCCATTGTGTATAGATACCATAATTTCTTTATACACATATATGTTGCTGAGCATCTGGACATTTTCCGATCTTAACTATAGTAAATAGTGCTGCAATTAATAGAGGTGCACATATTATTTCTTTATGAATTGCACTGTAGCACTGTCATTCTGTTGTTCATCGATTTGTTTGAGCAGGCACCAGTAACGTCTCCATTATGAGGCTTGCTGTTGCTGTTTTTAGCTTATCAAATACGCCATGGGTGGCTTGCCAGGCTCTGCCATGGGGACAGGATACATTCAGTAGCCTGCCGGGCTCTCCGAGAGGGATGGAGGAATTGAACCCATGTTGGCCTTGTGCAAGGCAAATGCCCTACCCGCTGTGCTATCGCTCTAGTCTAGTCTTTATGAATGAATTATTATATTGTTTCTGAAAATTTTGTGATGCTGTACCTTATGTTATAGTCATGCATAAACTTTTTAAAGTATCTTAATTATTTTTCTTTTTCTTTCAGGGTTCCAAATTACTTATTTAGTTAAATCAGAAAACAATTACATTATTTACTTTGTTGGAAGAAACATTTTGACACCAGTGATTCTACAATTGTTGCAAAAGGAGGTTCCCCTTTCAGTATTTGCCTTCTGAAGGAACCACTTTGATATATTTCCATTGGTGTTATATTCACATCCTAATTTTCTTTGACCTCACTTTTTTTCTTACAGCTGTAAGGAAAAAATATTAACATACAAGAATCAATTCACATGCTTCTGTGTAAAAGAAAACCTCATCATTGGTCCTCTTCATCTGTCACCACTCTCCTTTCAGTGGAGACCTTTTGCTCTTCCAACAGAAACTGTTGGGTGAAGGATTCCTAACATCTTGCCACCAAACCACTCTCACCCTTTTTTCTCTAGTTTTTTTTCAATAATAACTTCCCCTCTTTCAGCTCCTATCTAAGATTTTTTCCATCAATTTTGTTAATTTTCTTGTAATTTCCACTGTTATTTACTCCCTTTAGTTTTAGGATTCTTCCTTGTGTGTTTTAAGGGCATTCTTATAGGAAGCAATGAAATATTCTTTAAAAAAACACATTTAATCACATCAAATATACTTTTCCAACACTTATCATCACAACCTCTTTATTTCTCAGCCTATCTCTTAATTAACTTGGATCTACTTGTGCCTTTTATTTTCTCAACTCTCAAGTAATTTACTCCTTAACTTTTCACATCTGACTCTTGCTAAGGCTATTCATCTCTGTAGTCTAAAATGCAGTAGACCTTGCAATAATTTTTAAATGATTCAGAATAATCTAACATCATTAACTATTTCCCATGAGTTGGAGTCGAAAGTATCTCTTTTTTAGTTATGAAGAAAGTACATTCTCCCAGTTTTCCTCATGCTTCTTTAATAATTTATCTCCTATTTAGTTGGAGTACATTCCCTCATATGATCTACTGATTATTTGGCTGGGTTGGATCTCATTTTCAGGTCCTTTAAATTTGCTTATCTCTTTTCTTAGGCTTTTGCCCTCCCCTCTGACTGTAGATTTTTGCTATCAAAACTCTCTCTGTAAAGATTTTGTAGCTTTTCTAGTTAAAAAATGGTAAAGCATCATCACAGAGATCAGCATGCCTGCAAGCAAACATTGTGCAGCTCTCTTCAATATGTATTTCTCTTAGTAACCAGAGAGGAAAACAAGTATTTATCTTCTAACTATAATAGCACATGAGATCATAAAAGCAATCTATGAGAGAAAATTCCTTGTTATATTTCAATTCCCCATATAGATGATCTTTGGCATTTTGACTGTAGGAAGTGGCAGCTAAGCTTGTTTCCCAGTAAACTTTAATTTCCCAGAATTACCCAACAATTATACAATCTTAAAAATCATGTGGAAATGCATCTCTTCTGTGCTTAATTGCATTCTTGTTGTGGTTACTGATTGTTTGACAACATCAGCACATTCTTTTGTCATCTATCTTCCCAGAAAGCTCCATAGTGAAGCTAAGATTTCTATTCCATAAAAACCCATACAGAAAAAGGGAAAAAGAGATACTGAGTAAGGAGAAGAGAATAGATTTTAATGCTATTTATTTCATATAGGTTGATTTTTAATTTTTTTTGCCTTTGGCATCAAAAATTTTTAAAGGGTTTAGTATCAAAGGCATCTGTTGATGTGGGAGATAGTAAAATGACCATATATGTAATTCTTTCCAAAAATGAATGGTTTGTAAATTGCAATGAAATGCACCAGGGAGTGTATTTTCTGATGTAGATCACATTTATGAGGCTCCATTTGATAAATTAAATCACATAGAGTGCATTATGATAGACAATACAATGTATACTCCACACCTCATTGTGGTAACCTGAAAACATGGTTTTTATGAATTTAGAGTTTTTTTGTTTGTTTGTTTGTTTTTTGCTTTTTGGGTCACACCTGGTGATGCACAGGGGTTACTCCTGGCTCATGCACTCAGGAGTTACTCCTGGCGGTGCTCGGGGGACCATATGGGATGCTGGGAATCAATGTTTGGTTGGCCACATGCAAAGCAAATACCCTACCTGCTGTGCTATCACCCCAGCCCCTAGAGTTATTTTAGTTTTTCATGAAACTCAGCATAAAAATTTTAGCTCAGGATAGGAAGATAAACAAAAGAAGGTTCTGGCATATTTCATGGCAATCCATAGTATTACTTGGTTAAAATGTATCAAATAGTAATTTATTTAATTAAAAGTGATACAGAGATAGTCAAAATGAAATATATCTTATAATCAACAACTTATGTATTTGAGATTTCTAATTATTATTATTTTATTTTGGCTTTTTTGGTCACATCCAGCAATACTCAAGGGTTCCTCCTGGCTCTGTACTCTGGAACTGTTCCTAGCGGTGCTCGGGGGACCCTATGGGATCTGGGAATCAAACCTGGGTTGACTGCATGCAAGGCAAACACCGTACCCGCTGTGCTATTTCTCCAGCCCCTCCAATTATTTTTAAAGTGCCAATAAACATCAAGACTGGGTTACTTAGAACAAAAATTTCATTTGGGTTTTGTTGTTTCAAAAAGAGGTATGTTGATAATTTACATCATTTTCACATAGTATTTATAGCCTCATGTTTTGTTATCTACAAAGGAATAATTCATCAAACACAATATGAATTATATCGCTCATACTTATTAACTAGAGGTTCCAGGCAGCACAATTGAATCAGGTTAACTCATATCTAGAAGGAGAATAAAATCCATTTTCTTAATTATAAAATTAATTTTAGAGAGTGTTTTTTAACTTGAGTTATCTGGATAATTGGATAATTATTCAGTTATCTGGATAATTGATTTGAAACAATTATCTTCCATAAATAATGAAGGAACGAGTCATAATAAAAAATTTCAAAACTACAAAAATTAATACAAAGCGGTAAATTGCAGTGCATTTACTCAAGAAAAGTGACTTAATCTCTGAAGAGCATGTGATGTTTTAATTCATTGTATGTCCATCTTCTAATATCTAGCACTAGAATCAGGAAAACTCAGCTTATACTCCACATCAGAGTATAAGCCAGTTAGTTGTCTGAGAGTGACAATAGGTGAAGAGATGGAAGTTGAAGCTCCCTCAAAAAGACAATTGCCAGAGCCTCTCACTATTGTCCTATTTGGAGTCTTACTGGGAGAACTTGCTTTACTTAAATCTCACCAATATAAAACCCTTTTCACTAAGGATATTTACCAAAAAAAAAAAAAGGATTAGAGGCACTTGCTGAACTTTTTACTATCTGAGTCAGTGAGTAAACTGCTAGAGGAAACAGTGGACTAACCATAAAATTGAAAAGGAAAATAAAGGAAATCCGATTTTCAGAGGAGACCTGAAACATGTTAATATGTTCCCTGGAGACTATACAGTCATAGGTCTGCACTGTGGAAATGCTCTAAAACTGACACAAGACCTGAAGTTTCTATTTCTATAATGATTTTGAAGTTCTCTGAAAACCAAAAGCTAAGTCTCAGGTTGACTCATCAGCTGCCTGGCTAAGAACTAAAATGTGTTTCTGAAACCTTGTGAAAAGTAGATCTATGTACTGGGGATGAACCAGGGGCCTTTAGTCTTCCATTAGTCAAATCTAGCTAGGAAAATCCATGTTTGTTATAAATTTAAGATAATAGAGCTCATGAGTATGTCTAAGGGCAAGAGTTAGGGTCAATTGGCAGGAAATTGTTATAAAGCATCTTTTGGGAGATAAATGGGGCCCAGGAGAAAATAATCAAAGCTCACTGAAAAAAAAGAACGGCCAATAGTTACCCAAAACGGAACTAAGAGATTGAGTAGGACTGGATATAAGAAACTTTTTGAATATGGTAGTGGTTAAATAATTGTGTAGTTGTCAAAATAATTCAGCTATAACATTAATATGGATACTTTTGTGTGTGTAAAGATATTTTTAATAATACGGACTTGAAAAACTAACGCTTACTAAATAAGACAGATGCAGGACTTAGAGATAGTATATAGAGAGGGCAGGACTCTTGCCTTGCATGTTGCAACATGGGTTCAATTCTTAACACCCCAGTATGATCTGTTGAAACCTGCAAGGAGTGATCCCTAAGTACAGTGCTGATCCCTGAGCACTGAGCACAGATCCCCATGGCCTCCAAAGTCCATAAATAAAGTAAAAATTAAACAAAGCAAACAACCCAACTGAAATAGTCAAGGAAAGTAGAATGGAAGCTTACACAAGTGAAAACATTCTTGATCTGGCCTCATCCTCCCAAACAAGATGTTCAACCCCTAAATTAATAAAATGAGGCCACATATTGCCCTGAGATATAACTTCACATTATGTTGATAAAATATTTAAACAAATCAAAAGGCAAAACATCAGAAAACACTACAACATACACCAATATTGAACATTATTTTGTTTGATATAATACTAACTAGAAATTAAATACATAAAGGTAAACATATTGTAAGTGAAAAACTGAGTCCAATGAGTGTTTAGCGTTAAACTGATAATGTGAATTAAAAGGAAACATCCATCTGCTACTCAAAGTGTTTTAAGAATTGGGGATGGATTTGAGAACATTTGTTTTGTTGTATTATCAGAAACTGAGGAATGTATTCAAAAGTTTTATAGCAATTTGATATTGTTATAACACCCAAATATGCAATCAAAGGATTTGCTGAAAAAAGAACTAGGGTGTTAAGCTAGTTAAGGTGTGACTAATTTACTAGTGATTTGCATAAGGCTCACTATGTATCAGACACATATATTAACATCCTATATGGTCTGTAACAAATTATAAAAAAATAAATAAAATCACATATTTTAATACATGTATTTAAAAAATTTCACTACATGTATTCAGAGAAATTCTATATTATTATTGCTTATATATGTATGATAAGTATAAACATACAATAGAAAAATGCATACTAAGTTCAATGGTAGTGGTTATGGTTGTGGGTATGTGTAGGAGTCTAGCTAAATGGTACTAGGGATTGGAAAAATGAGGTTTTTCTATTTATAACATGTTTTAACATATTTATTGTTAAGACATATTATTAAGATAAATACAATCAGCAGTTATTAATTCTCGGCACAGGGGACAATTAAAATACTATGATTTATGCTTTTATGACTTATTTCTCAAAACAAACCCTAATAAAAAATAAAGAAATTCCTCCAAATTAGAACAGGAAGTCTTTTGGCTACAAGAGGAGGAATGCAATGGATCTTAGCAACAGAAAAGCCAACCAAGAGCGGGAAAGCATTAATGACATGATGAAATAGCATCTGCTTCTTGTCTCATAAAGGAAAGAAAAAGTCAGTTGACTTCTGGTTTGTGCTACGAGAAGCCATGGAAGAAATACTTGGTTTCTATTTAAAGCAAAAGTGATAAGATTTTAAAGATCTAACATAGCATATGAACACTGATTTTGCCAGTGCTGGTTTGGGCAGTGTTAGTTGCTTCACCAGTATGTTAGAGTTAGGAATATCTTGTCAGTGCACAGAGATTGCGGCACTTAACACAATGAGATAAAAAGGCATTCCAGAATCTTACTTGGTTCTGCAGTAAATATATATGTAGTCTTGATAATGAAAGTAACAATGACTGACTTTGAACATGATAAGAACACACAATGCCTGAAACGAAGACTCAGGTGCTTAGCCTTCCAGTGCTGTAAAGACTTCTGCTGGTGCAGTGCCCTCCAGGGATGTTTTCGTAACTGATCATTATGAGATTTCCAGCATTAATCAGGGAATATTTTCCATATGCCTAAGAAATATGCGTTAATCTGTCAAAGGATCTTTGCCCAATTAGGAAGGTAGGTTTCCTAAATCTGAAATCCTGGCCTTCATTTGCTCTCTCTCCTACTGTCTCTCTTTGTCTCTGTCGCTCTCTTTCTCTGCCTATAAGAACTTCACTTTCCATAGCTTTTCTCAGCACCATCTTTCTAGATGCCAGATGGGATACTGCTTGATTTACGAACCATTTAATTAAACTAATTAAATATTTAAAATGAACTTAACAAATGTTTATAATCCCCTATAATATAAATGCAGATGATTTAAATATTGTGACAAAAGAGAAAGTAATTATTACCAACCTAGGCGATATAAAAGTAGAAATCTAACTTGATCTTTGTATAACTTAGTGTTACAAATGGATAGTCCGTTAATTTCCAGAAAGAAATAAGATTTAAATTTAATGTAAGTTGAATATATTAAAGTTATCTTCCCCCAGTTACATCAAAGAATAAGGGAGATAAGATAGTCACAGAAATTGTTGGAATAGAATAGGGGGCCCAAAAATAGACCAGTGGACACAAGGACATTAGATTTATGAGGGTCAAACAAGATTAATCTTCTTAACTAGTGTTACTTGGAAAATTAGATGTTTATATGGGATGAAACAGATGAATTTTTACAGATTTTTAATTGGTTGAGATTATGTGATTTACAATATTGTTAATAATTATTTCCTGTGCACATACTTACAACTCCATTCCATCACTGGTGTACACAGCTTCCTCTGCCAAGCAACCTAATGCCCCTCCTTTTGAAACCTCCCTCTTCCCATCCAAATTCAGTTGTGTGCATCAGTTTTCTCATTGTGTTGGCTTTGTCCCTTGTTGTTATTTTTTCTGTGTATCCCAAATATCTGTGTGGGAGAGAAAAAGAGGGAGAGAGTGCGAGAGCAAGAGAGAGAGAATGAGAGATAGAGAGAATGCTATTCTCTATTCCTATCATTTTCCTTCTGGCTAACTTCAATCAGCATCATATGCTCTAGTTCATCATGTTGTGGAAAAGTGAATGATTTTGGTCTTCCTTGGAATACATAGTATTCCATTATGTATTTACAACTTCTAATCCATTTGTCTGGCTGGGCATTTAGGTTGCTTCCATATCTTGGCTACTACACTGTACTGTACTGGTGCAATGAATTGAAGTGTGCATTTTTCCTTTAAAATTAAGGTTTTTATATTTTGTGGGTAGATGCCAACAAGCGGTATTGCTAGGTTGTATGAAGTTTTATCACTGTCACTGCATCACTCTCATCCATTGTTCATTGATTTGCTTGAGCGGTCACCAGTAACATCTCCATTCGTCCCAGCCCTGAGATTTTAGCAGCCCCTCCTTACTCATTCTTCCAAATGGTGCCGCATTGGAGGCTCTTTCAGGGTCAGGGGAAAGAGACCCGTTATTGTTACTGTATTTTGCATATTGAATACACCATGGGGAGCTTGTCAGGCTTTGCCGTGCGGGCGGGATACTTTAGTAGCTTGCTGGGCTCTCTGAGAAGGACAGTGAATGTATATAAAAGAATACAAGCAAATATATTATCTATGAAGTTCTATACCTAATTTTTTTTTGCTTTTTGGATTACACCCAGGGATTCTCAGGGGTTACTCCTGGCTTTGCACTCAGGAATCACTCCTGGCAGTGCTTAGGGGATCATATGGGATGCTGGGAATCAAACCCAGATCGGCCATGTGCACGGCAAATGCCCTACCTGCTACACTATCACTCCAACCCCCTATACCTAATATTTTTTGAAGGCTGCTACTTTCCATAGAGGCTGTCAAGGGTATATAAAGCACTGGTTGAATTCTACAAGAAGAAAACACCCAACCCCATCAAAAAATGGGGCGAAGAAATGAACAGAAACTTTACCAAGGAAGAGATACGAATGGCCAAAAGGCACATGAAAAAATGCTCTACATCACTAATCGTCAGAGAGATGCAGATCAAAACAACCATGAGATACCACCTCACACCACAGAGACTAGCACACATCCAAAAGAACAAAAGCAACCGCTGTTGGAGAGGATGTGGGGAGAAAGGGACCCTTCTACACTGCTGGTGGGAATGCCGGCCTGTTCAGCCCTTTTGGAAAACAGTATGGACGATTCTCAAAAAACTAGAGGTTGAGCTCCCATTTGACCCAGCAATATCACTGCTGGGAATATATCCCAGAAAAGCCAAAAAGTATAGTCGAAGTGACATATGCACTTATATGTTCACTGCAGCACTGTTTACAATAGTCAGAATCTGGAAAAAAACCCGAGTGCCCTAGAACAGATGACTGGTTGAAGAAACTCTGGTACATCTATACAATGGAATACTATGCAGCTGTTAGAAAAAATGAGGTCATGACGTTTGCATATAAGTGGATCAACATGGAAAATATCATGCTAAGTGAAATGAGTCAGAAAGAGAGAGACAGACATAGAAAGATTGCACTCATCTGTGGAATATAAAATAATAGACTATAAGACTAACACCCAAGAATAGTAGAAATAAGTACCAGGAGGTTGTCTCCATGGCTTGGAGGCTGGTCTCTCATTCTGGGTAACTCAGGGAAGGGACCACCAAGTAAAATGTGATTGGAGGTCATGTGGGGGAAGGGTGATGTGGGCCCAATACAGACTAGAGACTGAACACAATGGCCACTCATCACCTTTATTGCAAACCACAACACCTAATCAGAGAGAGAGAACAAAAGGGAATACCCTGCCATAGTGGCAGGGTGGGGTGGGGGGAGATGGAACTGGGGAGGGGGAAAGGGATGTTGGGTTTACTGGTGGTGGAGAATGGGCACTGGTGAAGGGATGGGTTATCGAACTTTGTATGGGGGAAACATGAGCACAAAGATGTACGGATCTGTAACTGTACCCTCACGATGACTCTCTAATTAAAAATAAACTAATAAAAAATAAAATAAAAAAAGACAAGACCTCCAACAGTGGATGAGGGTTTCTTTTTCACCACAACCCCATCAACACAGGCTGCTTCAAGAACTCTTTGCTATGTGACATTCTCATCTGTGTGAGATAATATCTCATTGTTTTTTTAAATTTGCATTTCGCCAGTCATGAGTGATTATGAACACTTTATTTTTTTTTATCATATGCCTGTTACCCATACATCTAACATCTTTGGAAAAGAAAAAGTAAACAAAAAGTCTCATTACCCAATTTGTGGGTGGGGGTCATTAGATTTTTTTGTTGTTGACTTTTGTGAGAGTTCATAAATGTTGGATATCAGCCCTTCACCTGACATTTTGTGTGCAAACATTTTAACCCACTCAGTTGGGTGTCTTTTTGTTATAGTTTAATTTATTTTGCCATGCCGAGGCTTTTGAATTTGATGTAGTCCGATTTGCTTTTCTTTGTGGAAAAACGTTAATCCAATCAATGATTCATAGCTTGTACAAAAATAAGTCAAACGAATTTTAAATTTAAATGTGACAGCTAAAGCAGTTATTATTATGGGTCTGTAGGAAAGCAAACAATCCACTATTTAATGGTCCAAGCTAATGCAGTTGTCTATGTTAAAACAAGCCTTGGAGCTGGAGAGATAATTCAAGAGGTAGTGCATTTGCCTTGCATGGGGCCAACCGAGGTTCAAACCCTGGCACTCCATATCATCTCCCAGCACCACCAGTAGTGATCCCTGAGCACAGACTCATGAGTAAGCCCTGAGCACTGCTGAGTATGACCCAAAACAAACAAAAAAATCCCTTGCTCATAAAGAAATAGAATCAATAAAAATTTACGCTACATCATTGGGGGAGACATTTGCAATACACAGAGGTGATTGAATACCATATATATGTATATATATGTATTTACATGCTGCACATATTTATATATAATTAGAATTTATATGTATAGTGAGTCAAAGATTTGAATATAGCATATTTATTTGGTGGATAATAGTAATAGTTGTTAGATGTAAGGTACCCAGTATTGGCTTCTTGATTTAGGGAAAAACAATACAGAGCACATTGATGAGTGGATTATTAGCTCATTTTATTACCCTTCTCATTCTTTCTTTTGAGACTTTAGAGTTTGAAAAGTAGATCTATTGAGTAGGTTCTTAAGGTCAGTAGCCCTTTTATTAAAAATTCTGCTTTTTAGTTTATTTATAAAACAAGCATAAATAAAACATGAATTAATGGTCAAGAAGGCACAAAATAATAGGACTATAGCACTGTCATCCCGTTGTTCATCGATTTGCTCGAGTAGGTACCAGTAATGTCTCCATTGTGAGAAAAATTTAAAAAAAATGAAAATAAAAAAAATAAAATGGGAAAATTTCCATCAATAATACATGTGAAAATATTTTGGTTACTTGGTAAAGACAAAGGTTCTGAAAGGTCGAGTGTAATCAATTTATTTAAAATTATTTTAAATTATGAACTATACCTTATAATTACTGGAAATAAGAACCCTACCTTATCCTGAACAAGTTTAACAACTCTTTTTAATGTTAGGGAAAAGATTTCTCATATATATTACTAGGAACATAACATATTTTTCCTGTGAATGTTGTTGCTTTTTGTAATATTGGGTATATATTGTTTAGTGTAGCTAT
Organism: Sorex araneus; assembly: GCF_027595985.1. Taxonomy (NCBI): domain Eukaryota; kingdom Metazoa; phylum Chordata; class Mammalia; order Eulipotyphla; family Soricidae; genus Sorex; species Sorex araneus. The sequence continues at coordinate 126,870,868 of NC_073302.1, read as the reverse complement.
TATAAATTCATAAGTCCAATAGATTCAACTGGGAACACCTGTTTATCGCAGACTCATACTTTCTGCCACCTCAGAAGTTCCTAACAAGAGTTATCATTAGATGAAGTAAACCATGAAAAATGATATCACTTGTATCACTTGTCATTCCATTGCTCATCGATTCACTTCAGCAGGCACCAGTAGTGTCTCCATCCCTGTGGCGTGGTAGTATAGCCCAATGGTATCTGCTCATTCTAGGAACAGGAATAAGCTCAAACCACTTTTTCAGGGTCATTTTCAGAGCCATAAATAAACAGGTATGGCCCAGGGTACACATAACTGAAGAAGCTTCCTTTTTAAGGAACTGTTTCAAGTATGTAGTTAAATAGCACAGGAAGCTACTGAGTGTTCACCTCCTTTTTGCTAGCAATTGTAATTTGGCAAACTAGTGTGAGACCCTGGGACACAGTACCAACAGACATTCTTCCCCTGGGCCCTTTTCTCTTGTAAATTTAACGTGCATGCACAACCACACTCCAATTAACATTTGCAAAAGGGTCTGTTTTGTGAGTTATACAGCCACTTCCAATCTGATGAAAGAACTTTATAAAAAAAAAATTCTTGGAAAAGTATGAGGTTGGTTCAGTTTGATCAGCCATTGTTTAAATGCCTCAAGGAACAGAATGCTCCATGGAAATCACTGCTGAAAAAAAGTGTGTGACTGGCTTTGAAATGAGTCATATGTGTGTATCATTAGCCAATTAGCAGAAACTACTTCTTGTGTGTCTGGTTACAGTGAATCTTAGTGAAAGCACAATGAATCTCCTGCAGAAATGAGCTCTTCCAAAATAATTTTCCCCTGGGGGCTGTGAGCCTCAGCTGGAATAGCATGACAATCTCACTTTATTGTGAAATGAGATCCTATTAATTAAGAACTGAAGCAAAAAATCAGTGTATGATCATTCAGACCTCTCCAAGCTAAACATACCAAATAAATTAGTAGTCTCCTGTGTCCAAAACGCAAAACTTGTTTTGGAAAGATTTCATTTAAAAAAAGTTATCAGGTAGTCAAGACAGGATCGGTGAGTGGGACACAGTGGGACAAACATCAGACAGTCTGATTCTCAGACTTAAGTCTGGCCAAAAGCTGACTGAGTGACTCAGTAAACTGTTTGTGCCTGAATTGCTTAGCTTCTAATAAGGACTTGGTTGCACCACATAATTTTAAAAAGAAGGACCAGCACTCAAGATCTATTAAAGGACATGGTATGAAATTGAAATATTTCACTTATTTTGGCCTTGAGACATGGCATATAACATATTTAGCCTAAAGTATACCAACCTTCTGATAATTGTTAAGTCTATCTATAAACCTCTAATGCTTCCTCCTCCCCCCCACCTTATTTTTGCTTCTGTGTCACACCCAGCGATGCTCAGGGGTTAACTCCTGGCTGTGCACTCAGGAATTACCCCTGGCAGTGCTTGGGGAACCATATGGGATATTGGGGATTGAACCCAGGTAGGTCACATGCAAGGCAAATGCCCTACTTGCTGTACTATCACTCTGGTCCCTCCTCTGATACTTTTCAGCACGGCAGATTGAATATTCTAATTTATGATAACATGTGCTCCAAAATGCTAATTAAGGTTTTGGTGTATCCATGCTACAGTTATTTGTGAAGGGGAGAATGCAATTATGCTTATTGTTTAATTAACGTCATCAAATAAATGGCTCAGAGGCACTGATGAAGGGGCCAGAGAAATAGTACAGTGGTGAAGGTGCGTGTGCCCAGTCCCAGTTCAATGACTGGCATAGTATGACCCATTACTTTTTACTAAATCCATATTGATTGCCTCACCATCTCATTCTCTAAACTCATTCTGAACTTTGCCTCACTTTCTCCAATATATTCTTACATGGGTAAAATAGTAAAAGAATACTCTTATTTTCTTCTAGGGGAAAATTCATTTAAAAACTGGATGTGTGGACTTGAAAATGAACCTATTTAGAGGAGGGACCATTATGACAGTGACAGCTGGAAATGATCAGTCTAGACAAGAACTGAGTGCTGAAAGTAGGTACGGTGTACGGTGATAAGCATGATACCCTTTCAGTGAGAGTATTGTAAACCACAGTGCGAGAGAGAGAGAGAGAGAGAGAGAGAGAGAGAGAGAGAGACAGAGAGAGAGACAGAGAGAGAGACAGAGAGACAGAGAGAGAGACAGACAGAGAGACAGAGAGAGATGAAAAGTGCCTGCTGTAAAGGCAGACTGTGGGATTGGTGGGGTATGGGGGATGGAAACTGGGACATTAGTTGTGGGGAATGGGAAATGTACACTGTTGAAGGGAAGGGTGTTGGAACATTGTATGGCCGAAACCCAATCATGAACAAATTTGTAACTGTTGATTAAATAGGAATGAAAGAAGAAAGGAATGGAGACAGGGAAGGAGGAAGGAAGAGAGGGTAAAAGGGAAGGTGAGAGGGAGGAAGGAAGGAAGGAAGGAAGGAAGGAAGGAAGGAAGGAAGGAAGGAAGGAAGGAAGGAAGGAAGGAAGGAAGGAAGGGAGGGAGGGAGGGAGGGAGGGAGGGACGGAGGGAGGGAGGGAGGGAGGGAGGGAGGGAGGGAGGGAGGAAAGAAGGAAGGAAGGAAGGGAGGGAGGGAGGGAGGGAGGGAGGGAGGGAGGGAGGAAAGAAGGAAGGAAGGAAGGGAGGGAGGGAGGGAGGGAGGGAGGGAGGGAGGGAGGAAGAAAGGAAGGAAGGAAGGGAGGAAAGAAAATGAAGCTACTTTCCTAAGATATAAAATACTTACCCACATGCTACTAATTAAAAAGAAACCAGGCTTCATCACCAGGTACTGGGTAACTTTATCCCAAACCTAATTATTTTATACTAATTTACACAATACTTAATTATTTGACATTAGCTCCTTTGATTTGATTTGATTTGATTAGTCAAATCATATAACAATTGTTCCTCAGTTCCATCTTTCTATGTCATCTTGAAGAATAAATGTTTCATAGCTTCACATTTGGAATGGCTATTGTTGGTAGAGGATTATAGTGCATTTTTCTTGTATCGTTTCTTTGATATTCATACAGAGTTTCTGAATTTAGTAATCTTGCTAGAAATGGTGAAGACAAATGGATCTGTTCTCTATGGGCTTACAGAAATTTCTAGGTAGAACTAGAGAGATAACTCAAAGAATTGAATGTGTATTTTGAGTATGGGTGGCTCAGGTTTCATCCCCAGCACTTGATCCAAACACTCACATAGATTTGCACAAGTCTTAGTTACAAATTCATGTTCTCTAATCAAAGCAAGGAGGAACCTGAGTAAGGTGAGAGTAGTCCCCAAGAATCACTGGATATTCAAAATTATTATGAAAACAGGAGGCTGATGGCTAGATTGGTGATATTATGATATATCACTGTATCACTTTATCACTGTCATCCAGTTGATCATCAACTTGCTCCAGTGGGAGCCAGTAACGTCTGCAATTGTCCTAGCACTGAGATTTTTAGCAGCCTCTCTTTACTCGTTCTTCCCAGTGGTACCACATTGGAGGCTCTTTAAGGGCAAGGGGAATAAGATCCATCATTGTTACTGTATTTGGCATATTGAATATGCCACAGAGAGCTTGCCAGTCTCTGCCTTGCAGTCAGGATGCTCTTGGTACCTTGCCAGGTTCTCCAAGAGGGAGATCTAGGCTACAAGAGGTTGCATGTTATGCAATTCCGGGAGCTTTGTTTTATAGTCTCTGGATCTTGGCCATTGATTGGATTACATGGTGCCAGGGGTAGTTTGTGAGTGTGGCTGCCAAGCTACTAGAAAATGGGGGATCTGGGTGGAGGATGCCCAGTCCCGCTCCGAGCAGTCTTGAAGATCTCAGCCCTGGGTCCCACACACCTGGGTTTCTCTGCCAGTTCCTTCATGCATGAGACTTGTCCAAACGTGTGGAGAACACATTGAGCATGGCTGTGGCTGGATTCCAGAGGTCTTTGACTGCGGAACTCTGCTTGGGGCGGGGACGGAAATTCAACCTGTTCCCCTCCAAAAGGCACTAGTGAAGACAGCCAGACATTGGGGCAAGAGACTCTGTTATGTTATGATCAAGTTATATTATGTTGTATTATATTATTATATTATATATTATGTTAGCACTGTAACACTGTCGTCCCATTGTTCATAGATTTGCTCAAGTGGGCACCAGTAAGTATTCTTTTTATTTTTCATGTATCTGCTCTTCTTCTTTTTGCTCTTTTCTTGTGCTTTTCTTCACACATCACCTTCTTGCCTAAAGAGTCTGAGAATGCGGTGTTATCTCCTCTTCAATAGCTCACTTTGGCTCTATATTTGGTACCTATTTCTTCTGCTTAAAATCCTTGCCTCCCTTTAACATGCACAAACCTAAGCTATTTTTACTGAGTTATTCTCTGCTTTCCACATTCTCTCCTCAGCCAACTATAATTTCTCACTGTAAATGCTTCTTCGGTCTCTTCTTGTACAAGATTGTACATTTGATTTTGATAATTTGGGTGCTTGACTCACTCATTTGGTATTTTTCCATTTTGCCTAACTTGATGACTTGAAGGTGCTCAATATATGTTTATAGAATAAAAGTATTTTGTCTAGTGTTTTCACCCATTTTAGGTCACAGGCTTTAGTGAAAATCTAATTAAAGTTTCTTATCTGAAAATAAGAATAACTTAAACGTTCTACCTCAAATCCAAATGTTTTTACTCCCCCCACATTACTACAACATTCCAAGTCCATGCCTCTTCATTTAAAATATCTAACTCACTCCAGCTTCCTTGAATGGAAGTAAAAAGTAGAATCCCACACAAGTCAAGCAACTAGTCCCAGGCTAAAGAAAAAGGTAGGAATGGATCTGGAGTTTACTGATGTCTAGGACTTGGGTGCCTTATATGGATAGGCCTAATCAGGACCAAATTTGTACCTTTGTCTTCTCCAGAGGGAAGACAGGCAGCTTAAGGAAACTTCATTCATTCATTGAGGTGCTGGGGAATATTGCTGATGTCAACAGGGAAATTGTACCTCCTAAAGTCAGAATACAGGGCAGAGATGCAGAAAACTGATAAAAATTCCAATCCTTACTCTTCAACCTCAGTTGCCATTATCGGTTCTTTAGCTCAGCCCACAATTCTGGGAAATCAAGAGGTTAATGATCCTAGAGTGTCTATATAAATGTTTTGAGGAGGTCTTGGACAAATACTGATCTAGCTGGTTTTATTCTATAGAAGGAAGTCAGGAAAGTCATCTCAACACCTTCAGGACATTCTTGAATTTTTTTGTATTTAAAGTGATTACTTGGGTTTTTTTAAATTCCATTGGAGAAGACTTTTAATGGTTTTACAACTGGTTTCCCTGCTTTATTGTGATAAAAGGTCAGTTGTCTGTGAATATTCACACTGTCAGGTGTCCTGAGCATCCTGGGAGATGCTCTTTACCTTCTCTGCCTGTTCTCACCCAGTGATAGGAAGTATCACTGTGAGCAATGTGAAATTTGCTAAATAGGAATTCAGGAACAACAATATTTTCTTAAAACTTAAATCCATGAACTACAGGTTTTTTAGAGAGCTTTCTTTAACAATATTTTATATACTTAGGCTTTCGTAAAGTTTTATCAGAGTTTGAGGATATTCTAACAAAAAATGGAATGTTCTAAGATGTAGAATAGAATAACCATAATTTGATAATGAAGGCAAAAGAAATTTAGAATTTAAAACTGTATGCAATTTATAAACAAATACAATTTATATTTTAACTTTTTGCTTTCTTTTGTTCTTTAATGTATCAAAATGTATATAAGGACATATATGTGTTATATATAAACAAACATAACTACAAGGATTTTCAAGCTACATAAATAATATAGTTTAAGTATAGTATTAAAGAATAAAGACATTTTATTCTTTATTCTTTTACTCAAATACCACTTAGCTTTCCAGTTTTAACCATTAAGTTATATCAACTTTTTTAAAGACTAAAAATAAGTAAAGCTAACATAAAATGGATATATGCTGTCAGGCAGGAAAGATGAGCTACTTAAAATTAAATGATACTAAAACCAGAATATTATTAGGAACTTGAAATAAAGGTGAAAGTTTTGATATTAACAAAAATAAAAGTATTAAGAATTTAGATGTCAATAGAATTTATATAAAACTATCTAAAGAACAATATATATTACTTTATACATATACTAAATAAGATACATAAAATTGGTAACTAATATTATGGTAACATTTCAATATCTACATAATTATAATTATTTGCAAGAAACCATATTTTTTACAGAGAATTCAGTGATTTTTAAAGCCTGTTCATAGCACAGTGGTAGGGCGTTTGCCTTTCATGCGGCCAACCCATGTTCGATTCCTCCGCCCCTCTTGGAGAGCCCGGCAAGCTATTGAGAGTATTGCGCCCGCAGGGCAGAGCCTGGCAAGCTACCTGTGGCGTATTGGATATGCAAAATCAGTAACAATAAGTCTCACAATGAGAGACGTTACTGGTGCCCACTCGAACAAATCGATGAGCAATAGGATGTCAGTGACAGTGACAGTTTCCATAACTACATGGTGTTGTTTCCACAATATTCTACGGGAAAAGCATTTCTAATCAGGCTAAAATTCAAACAAAGAGGAATTAGACACTACATCTAGATGGCACAAGTTTTATAAGGAATTTGGGGGTCAACCATATCTGGTAAAGTAGATGTGTAAGTCGTGGAAACAATACAAACACAATAGGTGAGCAAACTTTATGAATATCTTCCATCAATGGAGAGTCTCAAGTAATTTAAAACATATAATTGCCACATCATCAATAATAATATAAAGCTAAAATTGATAAAAATAAACTAGATTTATTTAGTTTTATCAACTAAAATTGATAAAAATAAAAATAAAATGAACTAGAAGTAATCAAGTGTTATGACCATTAGCAGAGTGAACAAGGCCAACAACCCAGAATTTCTTGTTTGTGTTTATGTACTGGGGCACATTATTGTATTACTTACCTATTGCATAAAAATATTAAAATTTTGTTATCATGCATTTTCTATGAGTCAGGGATGTGGGAGCTGCTTATCTGGATGGGACTTGCCCAAGATTTCTCAAGAAAAAGTTGCAATTAGCACATCAGCAGACTCCAGTACCACTGAAGGCATGGCAATGAGAGGTTCTACATCAAAGATTGCTCAGACTGTTGTTGGCAGGAAGCATCATTTCCTAGGGTCACTTGGGTCCCAAAACGGGAGGCAAATTAGACTGCTCAAGATAAAAAGAGAGAGCAAACAAAATAAGAAGCTACAGTTTTTATAACTTGATCTTGAAGGTGAAATTGATCGACCTATGGCTGGAGACATAGCAGAAAAGTTGTTGCCTTGAACACAGCTGACCCTGGTTTGATTCCTGGCACTGTATAAGATCCCCTTATACTTCCAGGAGTGATCCCTGAGCATAGAACAAGGAGTATGCCCTGAGTACAGCTGGATGTGGTGCCCAAACACAAAAACAAAAGAAATAATGACTTTACTATTTTTAAATGGTATTAGTCTCTTGCCCCTGCTCCTGGCTGTTTTCACCTGGGCCCCTCAGAGGGGATGGGCCTCAGTTTCCCTCCTGGCCCTGAGCAGAGCCCCCACAGCCGAAGACCTCCGGATCCCAGCCACAGCCATATTCAAGGTCCCTATCCACATGTTCGGATGAGCCTCACAGATGAAAGAACTGGTAGAGGAACCCAGGTGTGTGGGACCCCGGACTGAGATCTCCAAGCCTGCTTGGATAGGAACAAAGCGGCTGTGAGATATCTTAGAGCCTAGTTCTCCCTCTAGGAGAACCTGGCAAACTGCCAAGAGTTTCCTGCCTGCATGGGAGAGCCTGGCAAGCTCCCTGTGGCATATTCATATGCCAAAACCAATAACAATGATGGGTCTCATTCCCCTGACCCTGAAAGAGCCTCCAATGTGGCACCATTGGAAAGGAGGAGTAAAGAGAGGCTTCTAAAATCGCAGGGCTAGGATGAATGGAGACATTACTGAGACTGCTTGAGAAATTCGATGATCAACAGGATGATGATGATGATGATGATGATGATGATGATGATGATGATGATGATTAGTCCACACAGACTGGCCCCAGTACAATGTAACCCATAGATGGGAGTCATTGGAGCTATCTCACAAGCTAATTGCTACATGCACCAGAACTGCATCAGAAGAATAAGGGAAAACTTTGTTGCTCTTATATCACATCTAAAGGCTCATGCATTCTGCAAAAACAATGAACTTCACCCATTTTGTCTTAAATAAAAAGAGGGAGTCCTTGAGAAAACATGCCAGGTAGATTGCCCTCTGACTGAATATGTTCTCTTAGGGCTTACTTCTAACTGCACTTAGGGATCACTTCTGGAAGGTTCTAGGACCATGTGGATGCCACGTATCAAGCACAAGTTAGCTGTCTGCAAGGCAAATACTCTACGTACTATACTACCATCCCATCTCAACATTCTAAATTTTGACAATCACATAGCACCATAAATCAACTTTCATGCTGTTCTAAGGAACAATTCCATCACTACCTAAATTCTCTTGTGATGACTCTTTCCTATTAAACCTTGCTCAAAATACTAATTCCTGATCACCACTGATTAAGTTTTCACTGCTGCTGTAGTTTTGTCTAGAATGTCATTTTCTAGAATGTCAAAAAAAATTAAATCACAGTAATTTATTGTGATTGACTTTTTCACTTTGTGCTTTTACATTTGGGATCCTGTTTGTTGATTCAACAATTTATTCCTTTTTACTAAATAGTGTTGAAGGGCTGCTAGGGTGCATATGGTTTTGTTATGATTAATAAAACAGCTATAAATATTTGCGTAGTTTTTTTATGGATTAGGTTGGTGGACTGATACGGTCAGTATATGTTTAACTTTATAAATAAGCTGCCAAACTGTTTTCCTAAGTGGTATTATATTTTAAAATTCTAATTGTAATAAAGTTTTTTCTTATCCTTATTGGCATGTCTTACAGTCATATACCACACATGATGGTTTAGTCAATGAAGGATTACACATAAGATGGTACATCTAAATAGCACAGTTAAACCAATTAGGTTTTCTAATTATACTTCAAGACATTTGCACAATTATGAAATTGCCCAATGATGTAGTTATTAGATGTTCTCTGTCCTGAAGTGACTCATGACTATATGTTAATACATAACAATAAAAGCTTTTGTTTAAATTTATCCATTCCAATTTACATTGTATCTATTTGATTCTAATTAGCATTTTCTATGAATGATTTTGGCATATATTTATGGGCTTATTAATCATCCCCTTTTTTGCCTATTTACATCTTTTGCCTACTTTCATGTTCAGTTGTTTTCTTATTGATCACTTTCAAAGTCCTTTATTCTGGATTTAGGAATTTAGTCATAAATTGTATTTGTGAATATTTTCTTTCTGTCTTTTTATTCTCTTAACGGTATATTTTATAGAACAAAAATTTTAAAGTTTAATTAATTTTATTTTATTTTTAGTTTTGGGGCCACAAACAGCAGTGCACACCCCTTTCATCCTTGGCTCTTCTCTGGGATCACACTAGGCAGTGCTCGAGGGTTTCTCTTTTGAACACATCTCTCTCTTTCTCTCCTTATTTCTCTCTCTCCTCAGATTACTGAGTTTTGCTTTTGTTTTGTATTTGAGTAACATCTGGCAATGCTCAGGGGTTACGTCTGGCTCTGCACTCAGGAATTAGTTCTGGAGGTGCTAGCTGTAGCATATGAGATGCTGGGGATTCAACATGGGTCCACGCATGCAACGCAAGTGCCCTACCCTTTGTATTATTACTCCAGCCTCTCCCCTCACATTACTTCCTAACTAAATTTATTTAAATAAACTATTTTAATTTATTAAAGGACTGGAGCGATAGCACAGTGGGTAGAGCATTTACCTTGCATGCGGCTGACCTGGGTTTGATTCCTCTGCCCCTCTCGGAGAGCCCGGCAAGCTAGGAGAGTATCCCACCCGCACAGCAGAGCCTGGCAAGCTACCCGTGGTGTATTCGATATGCCAAAAACAGTAACAATAAGTCTCACAAAGGAGATGTTACTTGTGCCTGCTCGAGCAAATCGATGAACAATGGGATGACAGTACTACAGTGCAATTTAGTAAAAATAATTTATAAACTTATGAACTGGAATCAGAAAAAAGTTGTATAGTGGATTAAAAAAGTATTGAGAAACACTTATCTCTCACAAATCTTATCTGTTCTTATTATTACATTTTGTATGCTAACTGGCTTATAATTAGGATTATTGGCTCTTTTACATATCCATTTTAGAAATAACATGTGGTCACTATTACATTAACGCTTATCCTAGTAAGCTTTGTGATAGATGCATTTGTATGGAATAGAGACACTGATTCATATACCAAACAGTGAATGGCCTCTTTCTTGTTAAAAATTATTGTGACGATTTTTAAAAATTTTTAACGTAGGAGTACTGCTATTTATTCAGCCATTGATTAAGCTGATTGAATTGGGCATGAACTCTACATTACTTTTGTTTTCTTTCTTTTTTTTTTTAATCGAATCACCGTGAGATACAGTTATAAAGCTTTCATGTTCGAGATTCAGCTGTAAGATGATTGAATACCTTTCCCTCCACCAGTGCACACTTTCCACTACCAGTGTCCCCAGTATATCCCACCCCCCCATTCTAGTTTTCACCCTGCCTCCATGGCAGGCAATTTCCCCAATACTCTCTCTCTCCTTTAGGGCATTATGTTTTGCTCGAATTTTCCAACACCATTCAAGTCTGCCTGCCAGGGGCAGATGCTAGATCTTTTATTGTCCATTACTCACTTTGACTATCATGGGTGCTGTGGCCATGTACTTCTGGAATCCTAGATTATAAATGGTTGGGTTCCAGAGACATTTCTGTAGGGCACTAATCCATTTTGGGATTCAGTTGGACATCCTTGGACCAGGGTTGTTGGTGTGCTAAGATGGCGTGTGGAGGCACATTGTGGATGTGACAACCAGGCTGATGGGCAGGGAGCTGGGGAAGGACAGTCTGGTGCCTCTCCCGCCATGCGGCATAAGGATTTAATCCTGGAACCCACATACCTGGGCCTTATTTGTGAAGCTCTTGGTCTCTGGGATCCCATCTGGAGTAGGCAGGGTGAGTGTACCTGCTCTATCTGGGGTGTTTCGGTGAAATTGGCTTGGTATGGGGCCCAAAGAGAACTCCGGTTCTGTGGTATCTTCCAGGACTCTGCTGTGCCTCTGGCTTTTGATCTCTTTCAAGATTTACTTATGGCTCTCTGAAGCAGGCCAGTAAGAGTTTACAGGGTGGCGCTGGTGTTCGTTTGTGGAGTTGAAAGCCAAGTGCTTCCATGTGTATTGGGAACTGGGAGGCGGTAACTCTCCCAACTCCGTGAAAGCCTGGAGTTTTCAGTCACAAAACCTGCATACCTGAATTTTCAGCAGATTATATCTTGTGAGATCTGTCCTGAGACGGTGGAGTCAGGCCCGGTGTACGACGGCGATTTTGGACTGTGAAAGTGTGCCACTGATTGGGGTTCTGTCTGAGCAGACACAGGCCAACCTGCCCCCCTCCGATTTACCCCAGTTTGTTCAACCATGCGTGGGTCCGAGATTAACTGTGGCCTTTAATCTCTTTCGAGATTTATCTATGGGTCTCTGAAATAAGGCCAATAAATGAACTTGTACAGTTGAACTGGAGATGGTTTGTGGACATGGCTGCTACATACCTACCTTTTGGTCATTTAATTTCTTGGTAAACTCGGTCCCAAGTTGTTAGGGTCTGACCAAAGGCAACCCAGCAGCAATTTTGGGATGTCAGGAAAATTGAACGCACCATCAGGCTGCTGATTCACTGTTGTGACAAAATTAACCGAGAATTTGCTCAAAGTTTGACTTGATAAATTTTTAAAAAATTATAAAATATTTGACTTTTAAATGATTTCCCCAAAGATTAGATGAGTATGAGTTTTAGAGTGTATGGGATTAGTAGGAAAGTTCTCTCTCTCTCTCTCTCTCTCTCTCTCTCTTTCTCTCTCTCTCTCACACACACACACACAAGAAATAAGGCATTCAAGAGAGACTTTAACTTTCAACTATATAATTATCTGACGAAAAGTGACAATAAAATTGCATTCTCCAATTAAATGCTATCATTAAGTTTCTTGCTAATAGCATCTAAATGCAGTGTTAGTTAAAATGAAATGTACACAATACACAAAGTTGTTTTGAGAACACGTGAGTACAAACCACAGGATGATTCATTTATGTTTACATATGGGACCTCACTAACCATGACAGGGCTCCAGGATTTACCAGAAATGTTTTGGGTATTTTATAGTTTTTGGCTACTCTAATAATAATAATAATTTTTAAAAAAAACAGTTTTGTTTTCAGCAAGGGTCAGGCTGCATTGAAATAGTACTAACTCAATCATCACTGCTAATTTTTTTGACTGAAGGAAGCGTGCCTTGGTCGCTAGCAGATAAGCACCATGTGGTTTTGCAGAATTAGAACACTGAGAGGGAAATGGTGAACTTAGCCTGGCATTTCCTGTCTTGGAACAGTTGATTTAGGACTCAAAAGGCTAAGATGGAGGTCCTTGAGTTTAAATATCTTAACATAAAACTCAACCTTCGGGCATATGAAGCAACATACACTCAAAGAAATCTAGGGAAATCTATGATTGCACTGTTCTCTTTTAAAATCTAAGGTTGACAATTGAAACATATTCATACTTCTATTTTGAAAAACATCTCTCTCCTTTTATTTTGGAGACCAGATTTTTACTATTTTTGTTGATTTCACATAATTATAATACTTACTTTCCTTTGAAAATTCTTCGAGATCTCCAGATCAGTGTTTCCACTTATTGACACCAGCAACCTTCACGGCATGTTTTGAGATCCCCTGGTACAGGTTCATTAGTTGTGTTTTTTGCTTTTGCTTTTGGCAAGACAGGGCATTAACTAAAGTTAAATAAATAAGGGAGTCTAGTCTTCCAGAGATGACAGCAGGATCAAGTTTTCTGCTACTTAAGCTTGTCTCTTATTTTCAGTAACTTAATAAATATTTTACTTCTGTGGAGCTAAAAATTTGTGTTTAAAAATAAACTTTTTTCTTCATAAGGGTCAATACTTATCACCTAGCTGAAAAACATAAGGGAAGCGAAAATATTGTGGGCCAGTTTTATTTCAATAATGAACAAATGAATAAACTTTGTGTTTATTTGAAGCAAAAAAAATCCCCACCTTTATTTCCTGTTCAGAAGTAATAATTTTCTGAAGTGTTTCATAAAAGAAAATTTACAAATTCTAATATTTTAAATCATGTCTAAAATTCTTCACTGTGAAAATGATCTATTAAATGACTTAGTTTCAGTTTATTCTCTCTACTGATTTATGCATTTTTATTTGCAGAAATCCTGTAGCTTTGAAAAAATCATCCGAGTGAAAAATTTTATCTAAGGAAGTGGAGTGTCAGTTTTATAACTGTACAGATATGATCTAAATGTTAAGTCCTGATTTATACTAATTTGAGAGAAATAAAACAATGTGTCAGGCTCTAAATGACAGCTTTCTGAAAATTCTGCATATATTTTCCTTTAGTAAAACCAAAAATATAATAAAAGTGAGAAGAAAGTCTCTCTTTTAGTTTGTTAGAAAACATTGTTTGTCAGATTAAACAGCATGTTCTATTTAAAAAAAAATATTTAAGTTCCTGAGACCTCATCAGTAGAGTTAATAATTTTCAAGTCTTTCATGTGCAAAAAGTTAGAATTTTATTTTATATCCTGTTATTTTATTGTAACATTAACTTGAACATGAACCTTTTAAAGCTATTATTTCCAAAGGCATATCAGACAGAGAAAGAAACACCAAGTAAAGGGTGCTGGGAGGAACTGCTTGGGTTGGCAGCTGCCAAAAATAGACTATAGACCGAAGGAATGGCCACTCAATACCTATTGCAAACAACAATACTGAAAAGGAGAGAGAGAACAAAAGGGAATGCCTTGCCACAGAATCGGCGTGGGGAGGGGGAGGAGGTGGGGCAGCAGGAGGGATACTGAGATCATTGGTGGTGAATGGGCACTGATCATTGTATGACTAAAACCCCAAACACGAACATTTGTAGGTATGTAACAGTACCTCACAGTGATTCACTAATTAAAAAAATTTTTTTTAAATAAAAGAAATGAGAACCAAGACTGCCAAGATGTGAGTGGGAGAAAGTTTCCTTCCTTTCTTCACAATTGTCTCAAGGTGGAGATTGTTGGCACTCTGGTGGTAGATATGGTACAGTAGCACTGTAAGTGCAGAATAAAAATATCAGAACTATTATAAGCCGTGATGCACCAATAAATTTTTAATTTAAAAAGATGTAAATAATGCTATCTAGTAAAATTTTTTTAAATCTAAAAAAGGCATTATTTCTATTCTTATTTTATTTTGAAAAATTTTACAACTGAAAAACTAAATTTTCCTTGTGATAACATGGTTTGCAATAGAGTTTTCATCTATATAAGCTTTATTTTATTTACTTATTTATTTTGCTTTTTGGGTCAAACCCAGCAATGCACAGGGGTCACTCCTGGCTCATGCACTCAGGAATCACCCCAGGCGGTGCTCAGGGGACCATATGGGATGCTGGGATTTGAACCCGGGTCAGCCGCGTGCAAGGCAAACACCCTACCGGCTGTGCTATCACTCCAGCCCCCATCTATATAAGCTTTAGACGTGTAATTTCTAAATTTAAAGAAAAAATCTTTTTTTGATACAATGAATTATAGGGTTTTTATTTTTTTACCATTTGTGTTTTGTTTTTCTGGCCATACCCAGCAGTGTTCAGGTATGAATCCTGGATCTACACAAGGCATCACTCTGTCAGGACTCATAGGGAGTGCCTGGGATTGAACCCAGATTGGCCATGTGTAAAACAAGTGACCTGCCCTCTGTACTATATCTTTGGCCCCCCATTGCTCTTTCTACATAATAATATTTAAATATATGTATGCTTTTCTATTACATTATATATGTTATTATATACATATATAATTATTATATACATATATAATAATATATATGCATGTATAATGTAATAGAAAAACATACATGTATATTTAATATTATATATGTATACATATACATATACATATATATATTGCTAATTTTGGGTCACACCTGGCAATGCACAGGGGTTACTCCTGGCTCTGCATTTAGGAATTACTCCTGGCAGTGCTCAGGGGACCATATGGAATGCTGGGAATCGAACCCTGGTCAGCCACATGCAAGGCAAACGCCCTACCTGCTGTGCTATCACTCCATATCCTCTATTATATAATCCTTAAATATTAGTTTTAATGTCTATATAACATTTTATATTATGGATTTGTCATGCTTATTTTATCATTCTTGAATAGACAGTTATATAAGTCCTAATTTCCATTTTCCATTATTATTAATTACATTTTCATGATATCTTTTTATGGAAGGTTAACTACATGTCAGATTACTTCATTAGGAAAGATTCTAGAAGTAAAATTAAAAACACAATAGCTGAGTTTTTTAAGACATCATGACCAAATAATTTTCCCCAAATTCCTTGATAATAGAAACTTATTAGTGTACTCATAAGATGACAATTTTACCAGTACTTAGTTTTGTTTTTTTTATCACTGTTAAATTAATGAGTTTTCTTCTAAGGCATTTCTCATTAAAAAGTTGCATTTTTTTTAAAAAACAGTGTTTCAATGGTTTTCTTATCTCATATATTTAAATTTCTTTGTTGAATATTTTTGTTTATACCTTTAGTCCACTTATGTGAGATGTATTATGCCCCTTCTTAAGTCAAGATTCTGTTATACCTGTAAAGCAACTATGATATAAACATCTTAATCATTTCATAATGTGTCATTTTGAATTTAGTGCTTTATTCTCATTCATAACAGTATTTTATTTCTGAATTTGGTTGGTTTTTTGTTATGAATAACATTTGATAACATAGCTGTTTTATCTCATAAAATGTTCAATATCCCCTAATCAAAAAGTCAGCAATTTGCAGTTATCAATACAATAAGTACAACTGAATTGGCTTACTGACCATAGACCCTTGAACAGTGTAGGCAAAGATACATGGTGGGCTTAGAGTAGAGTTAAAGCTAATACCTAAGTCTTCTGAATTGCTTTTGTTCATCTGTTGGTAGCATATTGTAAATTTTATAAATAGATCCTGTCATTCATGAAAGAAAACAATAGCGTTAAGTCTGAGAGGTCAAACAAGTACTACTCTAATATTGAGTCTAGCTCATAAATGTGTCTTATTTGTATGCCAAGAAAATATTATCATTGTTTTCTTTTGCTAAAACTGATTTTAAAGGTAGTATTTAGATACACATGACATAAGGCGGTATCCATAAATTGTTTGTTTTGAGGTTGAATTGAGCTATAACTATGTGAGTTATATTCAGTGTCAGTTGTATTTTTAAAGGGCCACAAAACTTTGCTAATTGAGTTATTTTTAAGAACATTTTTTTAGAGTTTCAATTAGTTATGAATTTGAACATGGTGTAGCTAGTTGCTTTCAGATTTCTTGAGATTTTTAGTCCATAGTTGGTCAAGCCTTCAAAGTAAAAATTGAGTTTTTCCCAATCCACAATCCGAATCCAAATTCACTCCTCACAAACATGCTTTATGAAATGGTATCTGATATGTACTATGGTCAGCAGTATGAGAGGTAAAGGAAGTGCCTAAAATAGAAGCTGTCCTCTTTTGTAATCTCATCAAGTTCCCATTCCAATTTCTGGTTGGAAATCCTATCAAGTATGTGATACTCTTTTTTTAGATGTGAGAGTATATTGATCAATATCCAGTCAATCAGTCTAGCTAATCTCAAGGACATGAAAAGGAAGAGGTGGGAATTACTAGGACATTCATCTGGATGAATGAATGCCTTATTTACACCATCTACACACTTTAAATGCACACAGCTGTCTGAAAATCCACATGGTTTATACTGATAACTTCAGATAAATTATTATCATAGACTGTTTCTGATAAACTATTATCATGAATTCTGATAAACTATTTTGACATTAAATAGCTTGCATAGATTTGAGTCCTTCAGATATCATAATTATTTCTAAAATTGTCACTGTACCAAACTAGACAGAACACAAATCTTGAAATACTTGATAGCTTTTCTGAACAAATCCAGCCTAGAGGGGAAAAGGACCCAGATAATTTGGACTCCAGATTTATTACCCCTTTTCCTGTTATACCAGAGAATGCTATAATAATATGATTTGATAGTTATAAAAAAACTGCCCTGAAGAAAGTGGTGTGTTATAATATGATGCTTGTTTTTGTGAAAATAATAGTTATTTAGGCATTTAAGATGCATGTTCTTTGTTTAGTCTGTCTAGTCTGTCCATGAAAAGCAAATGTCTTGAGAACTGGGTTGTTGGTTTGGGGGAGGAGCTGGGGGAGAGATGGTAACATACATCCAGCACCAGTGACACTAACATGTTTCTGGGTGATAGTGGGACTGGTCATAGACACACAGAAACAAACTAAATCATAACTACTTGGGGAAATAGCTAATGGCATATATATATATAGCTGTGGCTAGGTTCCAGAGGTCTTTGGCCTCAGGAGCTCTGCTTGGGGTGGGGAGGGAAATGAAATCCACCCCCTCCAAAGGGCCCCAGGGAAGACAGCCAGGCACGGGGGCAAGAGACTCTCTGCTGGAACCTGGCCACAGTCATGCTCAAGGCCCTTCCCCAAATGTTCGGATGAACCTCACACATGAAGGAACCGGCAGAGGAACCCAGGTGTGTGGGACCTGGGGCTGAGATCTCCAAGCCTCTTCCATCCAGATTCCCCATTTTCCAGTAGCTAGGTGGTCACACCCAGGGACTGCCCCTGGCGCTGTGTAATCCCACCAATGGCCAACATTCAGAGACTATAAAACCAAGTTCCCAGATGTGCGTGGCTGCAAAGCGACGGAGTGACATCTTATAGCCTAGTTCTACCTCTGGAAGAGCCTGGCAAGCTACAGAGAGTTTTCTGCTCACATGGGAGAGTCTTGTGAACTCTCCATGGCGTATTCATATGCCCAAACCAGGAACAATGATGGGTCCCATTCCCCTGCCCCTGAAAGAGCCTCCAATGTGGCACCATAGGAAAGGACTAGTAAGGAGAGGCTTCTAAAATATTGGGGCTAAGACAAATGGTGACATTACATTACGGAGACCGCTCAAGAAATTTGACGATCAACAGGATGATGAAGATGATGATGCTGATGATATATACATAGGACTTTATATACAGAATTCGAGAAATTCATAGAAATCCTTGGGCAGCTTAAACAGTTTGAGGAAACCTGAATGGGGATTATATAGAGTCTTGGAAATAAACTTTGGGATAGTAAATGATAGGCTGACTAGCACTCTACTAAAGAACATGCACACAGTAAATAATTATTCTTGCAGTCCTACAAAATACTTAATGTGGTTAAAGCACTTTGAAGAACTGATGAAAGTTACAGACCTCAAAATCCCCAAACAGACTGTTTTGAATGATTAGGTAAGTCCAATCTAATGCCAAAAATCTTTAAACGCATAGAACTTTCTCCTATGGAATCAGAAAGAAAACACAATAGAAAATAAATCAGAGAGATTGTCAGCATGAGTAGAAATTAAGTTTTCATTTTATAGTTCTGAGATGTAGGGGCCTAGGTGTAAAGACTCAAGAAAAACCTCCAGAAAATGAGGGAGTCTTCCAGATGACTGACAACAAGAAAATGGGGCCTTAGACTCACAACAGGAAAAAGCGTGACTGCTACGGACAGCCCCCTGTGAGTCGGGAAGCAGATTCCTCCTCAGAATCTGCGGTGAGGGATACAATCTTGGAGAGCATCTTGATCTTGGCTTGTGGAAGCATGTGATGGACTTCTAATCTACAGAGCAGAGAAAATAAATACACCTTGTTAAAGTTGCTAGATTTGTCACAATTTATTATGGCAACAGAAAACGAATACAATTATGAGATTAGCAAATCTTTTGAGGTTTTCAAACAGTAGATATCAGAGCAAGGCAAGACAATGAAATTAAATAATAGGTGAGATCTCTCTTAGTGTGACAGTGTTTGTAAGCATCGGGAAACCACAGTGTGGACAAGGTTTTATCTATCTAAAAATTTTTAGTTCACACAAAAAAGAGTGTGAAGGATAGCCACAGAAGACCCTCCTGCCATGCAGAATAAGGCCAATTTTTTTTTTTTGCTTTTTGGGTCACACCTGGCAATGCACAGGGGTTACTCCTGGCTTTACACTCAGGAATTACCCCTGGTCATGCTCAGGGGACCATATAGGATGCTGGGATTTGAACCTGGGTCGGCCACATGCAAGGCAAACACCCTACCCGCTGTGCTATCTCTCCAGCCCCATAAGGCCAATTTTTTAAAGTGCAGACTTCAACTGAACCTTTCTGATTTTGGAGGGTTTCAGTCCAGCCTAATCCAGTTCTCTGGTCCCAACAAATATATTGAGAGCAGCTGAGACAAAGAAAGACTTGACCTTTAGGTATTAAAAGAGTACAAGGATAAAAAAACAATAAGCTGAACAAAAATAAATTTCATCAATTAACACCCACCAAAACAGTCAAACATGAAAAGATACTCATCACGGTCATATAAATCATGAGACAGATGGAAAACATTTAAGGAAATAAACACAAAAAGTTCCACCCTCTGTAAAAGCAACAGGTGCTTCAAATTAGTGATGTAAGGAACATAGTCTTTTGCAAAATTAGAATTATTCTATGTTAATATGTCTTCTGTTTAATGGAATATTAGCAAAGAGATTTTTCTCTTTCTTTTTTCTTTCAACCTCACTCAGCAGTGCTCAGGGCCTACTTCTGACTTGGCCCCCAGGGATCACTCTTGGCAGGCTCAGAAAACCATCTGGAGTGCTGAGAGTCAAAGTTGGGTCAGTTGAGTGCAAGGCAAGAAAGCTACCTGATGTACAATTGCTCTGTTCCCCAAAGAGATTTTCTTTATAAGTTTTGTATTAGGTTGGAATTTGGCTTTAATATATGGCAGGATACCCTGAAAATTTATTTTTAAATATTGTGTTTTTCTTTATTTAGACACTGTGGTTTACAGAGTTGTTTAAATACAGTTATCAGCATTTAGTATTCCAAGACTAATCCCACCACCAGAGAAACCTTCTCTCCACCATTGTCCCAAGTTTCCCAACCAACTCGCCAGCCTGCCTCCTTAGCAGGCACACATTAATTTATTTTATATTGCTTGTCACAACTAAATAGCAAATGAAATTATGAAAAATACTTCAGTAAAAAAGCTGGAGCAATAGCACAGCAGTAGGGCATTTGCCTTGCACGTGGCCAACCTGTGTTTGATTCCCTCGCCCCCTTGGAGAGCCCAGCAAGCTACCGAGAGTATTGCGACCGCCTGGCAGAGCCTGGCAAGCTACCCGTGGTGTAATCAATATGCCAAAAACAGTAACACTAAGTCTCACACTGAGAGACGTTACTGGTGCCTGCTCGAGCAAATCCATGAGCAACGGGATGACAGTGACAGTGACAGTGCCTTTAGTAAAAGAAAATTTGTGAAGGTTGTTATATTTCACCACAGGGTCATTACGTTTTTGGTTTACCAAATTGCTCATTGCCAGCTGAATCTTCTGTGTTATTTTTTTGTTTATTATACTCAGTAGGTTTCTGTGTTACTTTTCTGTCTAATTTGGAGTGCTCCTACCGGGATGGCAGTATGTAGGATTTGGAGGTATTGCTTGTCTGAGAAGGAGACCTCACACTCCAGAGACTTCAGGACATTTAAGTGTGATGTAGTTTACATAGTGGTGGTTGTGTGGTGTGCGTGTGGCTGCTGTGGCTTCTGGAAGTACAAGTGGGAAGGGAGGAGGCCGTCCGAACCCACTCTGAGAAGACCCCAGAGTTCTCAGCCTGAAGACGGGTGTCCTGGCATTTCTGGCAGTTTGACTCCTCTGCAGAGATGAATTGTGAGGCAGTGGAGTTGGGTCATTGCATTGCGTTAGCTGTGGAGGTATGAGTGAAGCTGCCGGGGTTTCAGCAGTGAGAGGACTGGGTCTGATGCCTCTTGAGAGCGCCCCTGAGTTCTCAGCTGGGAGACCAGTGTACATGAGAATTTTTTACTGCTTGTTTAATCTCTTCTGAGATTTAATCCTGAGTCTGTAAAGCTTGCAAATTTCTTGTATGTTTCTATAGTTCTTGAGTGAGGAATGCAAACAATTGAGCACTATTTATAATAAAAATGCTTCCCCTGAAATTTCTTTTATCGTATACATATTGTTACTCATAAGAGTCACATTGTCTTAGCTCTCAACAGGATGCTCAAAGCCCAAATACTACCTTACCTGTCACTGTCACTGTCATCCGTTGCTCATCAATTTGTTCAAGCGGGCACCAGTAACGTCTCTCATTGTGAGACTTATTAGTTACTGTTTTTGGCACATCCAATATGCCATGGGTAGCTTGTCAGGCTCTGCCGTGCAGACGCAATACTCTCGGTATCTTGCCGGGCTCTCCGAGAGGGGCGGAGGAATCGAACATGGATCAGCCCCGTGAAAGGCAAATGCCCTACCGCTGTGCTATCGCTCCAGCCTTACCAATGAAACTAATATTCTACCTGCCACACTTCACCATCCACTATTATTTTTTTTTGGCTTTTTGGGTCAACCCAGTGATGCACAGGGGTTACTCCTGGCTCTGCACTCAGGAATTACTCCTGGCAGTGCTCAGGGGACCATATGGGATGCTGGGAATTGAACTCAGGTCAGCCGCGTGCAAGGCAAACGCCCTACCCACTGTACTATCGCTCTAGCCCTCACCCTCCACTAATTTTATTCCATGCTATTCCTTTATTTGTTTCTATACTGTTGTATGTTGTACACCTGGTCACCAATTACAGACTTCCCTAGAATGAGGCTAAAATGGAAAGCTGAAGGAAAAAGAAAAGAATGAGAAGTATGTAAGCCTGCATTTCCCTCAACAGGCGGTTATCCACAGCCTCAATGTGTGTCTGCTTCTTTAGCTCTAACAAAGGAAAAATCTGAATGGCTTAGTTTCCCACGCATGAGTACTTGTTAGAGTTAAGCTTTAATAACTAGGTTAGAAATTTTAGCTGGCATTTTTGGCATTTTTTGTTCCTTTGAGTGATTGGATTCCTATCTGCTCATTAAGCAAAAAATCTTACTTGTCAACACTGCTACCCATATTCAGTTGTTTGTTTTTTTTTTTTTTGGTACAGACTTTTCAAGTCTGTGATTTGAAAGAGTTGGAAGTGCTTTGTAGTGCAGGCATATCAGACACCTCACAAATAGGCTTGTGAGATGGAGCCCTTCTATCTCTTTTTGTTGATTTTTGAGCCACACTCAGCTGTGTTCAGGGCATACTACTGACTCTGAGCTAAGGAAGCTACACTTGGTGATGCTCAAAGAACCGTATACGGTGCAGCAATCAAACTCTGTTCTGCTCTGTGCAGGGCAAGTGCCTTATCCACTGCACTATCTGTCTGTCCTCTTTAAATTTTTGGTGGGGAGTAACACCTTTTGGTGCTCAGATATCACTTGGTTGGGCTTGCGGGACCATATTTGGGTGCAGGGGATGGAATCCTGATCAGCTTCATTCAAATTAAGAGCCCTACCCCCCGTACAATTGCTCTAGACCCTCCCTCTAATATTGTTAATGAGTATATTTGATGTGTAGCACTGTATAAATTTAAGTTGTGCAACATGTTAATTTTTATAGTATATGATTATAACAATTTAATATAATTGCAATAATTAGCAGCTCTATAATATTATATAATTATCCTTTCTATTTAGTGATTTGACAAATTGAACTGCAATCTTTTATCGAGAGTGACGGCTATGATACAATATATTATCTCTTTTATTGTACTGGACTGAAGCAATAGCACAGCGGGTAGGGTATTTGCCTTGCACGTGACCGACCCAGGTTTGATTCCTCTGTCCCTCTCAGAGAGCCCAGCAAGCTACCAAGAATATCCTGCCCACACATCAGAGCTGGCAAGCTCTCCATGCTGTATTCTATATGCCAAAAACAGTAACAAGTCTCACAATGGAGACGTTACTGGTGCCCGCTGGAGCAAATCTATGAATAATGAGACGTCAGTGCTATAGTGTTTTATTTTACTATGGATTAGAACTTTAGTGCTTATTCATTGCAAGTTTATATCTTCTCTGTCTTCTCAAAAGCAACAAAATTAACATGATTGTATTAGTGACTGTAGATAGTAATGTTTGCTTTTCAAAGCACACTATAGCTGCGATATACATTATCTTGAAATATATTATTTTCAAATACATTATTTTGTACTTTCAAAAACATAACCATGACTCGGTCTTCATTAGAATGAAATGTTTTATAATTTATGAATCTTGATTAAAACCAAATTTCTAGCTAAATATATTCTTATATATTACATTCTCCAGACGTTCAGGCCAAACCTCACGCATGAGTGAATTCCCACAGAACCAGGTAATGCGGAAATTGTAACCTTGGACTCTAGTCTCAACGGGAACCAGGAACAGAAATCCTCTGCTTGCTTCCCCCAATCTCCAGTGACACAGGGGTCACATCCTTAAGACACACCCTGCTGGTGCCAGATAAATTCCTCATCGGCCGACCTTCACTACCCAACCGCTGCCACACTCCAGGCTGCTTTTCAGACACATCATAAACACTTCCTACCCATTTTCCATAATTACTGCACCACATTTGATGGGGTTCAAATATGGTGTCAACCATAAGAACACCTATAATGGCGATTAGAGGTTGCCTAAAAGCCTCCACCCCTCTCAGAGAGACTGGCAAGCTACCGAGAGTATCATGCCTGCACTGCAGAGCCTGGCAAGCCACCTGTGGCATATTTGATATGCCAAAAACAATAATCATGGGCATAATTCCCCTGACCCTGAAAGAGCCCCCAATATGGCAGTGTTAAGAAGGATGAACAAGGAGAGGCTGATAAAATCTCAGGGTCGAACTAACCTGCCAAAACGAAGAAGGACTAAAATGGCTGTTTGCAGTTTTAACACACATACGCTAGCATTGGAAGCATCCATTGAGGACCTGATGGTGCAAGTGCAGAAGATCAAGTATGATGTTATTGGATTGAATGAGACAAGAAGGCATTGAACCCATCACACAGTTTTCAACATTGGAGAAGAATTGTTCCTTGGAACATGCGACAGTAGAGGCTTTGGTGGTCCTGGTGTCCTTGTCAACATGAACTTGGCCATGAGCATTGATTTGTTCAAATGCCTAACAACCTGAATCAGACACTTACATTTGAATAAATGTGGCTCATTGCCAGCAGTTTCTATCTTCACTGTCTACACACCAACATCCAACTACGATGAAAAAGAAGTTAAGAAGTTCTACATGGAGCTGGAAAAGTTCTATAAAGAAGAACAGACCTTCTACAAGGTCATTGTTGGTGATTTCAACACCAAGATAGGACCTAGAAGGTCACCCGAAGAACTCCACATCAGGACCCATAGCCTAGAATGAAATGAACAGGGTGAGAGACAGTCTGAGTTCATCATGTTGATCAAGGCCATCCATGGTAACAGTGGACTTGGAAGTCTCCTGGTGGACAGTTCCACAACGAAATTGACCACATCATATTCAATTGACAGTTTTGCCTGACCGATGTTGCTGTTGTTCCAAAATTCCAAACGGGATCAGACCGTCGTCTCCTCCATGCAAAATTCTACTGCCCTCCAACATCCTGAAGGATCTATCACATCTTCCAGAAGGGCAATGGAAAATGGAGCAGGGAGAAAGGGCTGCAGAGTTTAAGAAGGGAACTCCCAGAATGACCACCAACTGGGAGCTCTTTGGCACTATTGCAACACTATAGGAAGATGCTGTCATTAACAACATTGACGAGGAATACTATCAACTTCTTCAGCACCTCCATGATTGTGCAAGGAATTCAGAAAGAGAGAAAGTCACAAAAAGTGGCCTATCTTTGGAAACTCTCGAACTCATTTACCAATGTGGTCTGGTGTGAGCCTCAGGAAATCTCAAGCTAAGCTCTCAAAGCTGTGCAGAGAAGCGATAAAGAAAGACCTCAAAGAGAGAAAAGCAGCAGTATTGGCTGATGCAGCAGAAGCCTGGAAAAGTAGCCACAATACCCGCTTGTCCTTTGCCAACTATAAGACCAAGATGCCTGCCCTTCAACATCCTGATGGATTTATCACATCTTCCAGAAGGGCAATTAAAAAGGTTATCCATGACTTCTACTCAGATCTCTTTGATAGCCACATCCACTTGACCACATACCAGATTCTGCAGGATAGATATGTCAGAGCCAGAGGTTCTTCGTCCTCTTAACCACTTTTTTGATGACCTTGAAGGCATTCCATGCTGTTCTCTTCCTCCTGCTCAGTTCAGGTGCCAGGTCATTTGTCATGTTGAGTTTTAGACCTAGGTACACATAACTGCTGCATTCGGAGATGTTTGTTCTGTTGAGGGCAAATGGAACATCAGGAACTAGCCCATTTCTCATGAACAATGTCTTGATAAGATTCAGCTGAAGTCCGACCTTTCCACACTCATGGTTGAAGTCAGCCAGTATTCATGCCAGTTGGCTGATATTTGGTGTTATTAGAATGATGTCATCAGTGAAGCAGAGGTGGTGTAGTTGCCGACTGTCTATCTTCACTCCCATTCCTCCCCATTCCAGTTGTCGCATGACATTCTTGAAGGTACCACTGAAGAGTTTTGGTGAAATGGTGGTGCCCTGCTGAACCCCTCTCTACATCGATGATCACATCACATAATACAGCTTATGGAGGATCTGATGTTTTGAGTTTGAACACCCTGTTTGTCTAGGGCTTTGATGACTGCTTCAGTCTCAGCAGAATCAAAGGCCTTCTTTAAATCAATGAACGTTACACAGAGCTGCATCTTAAACTTTCTTGAAACCTCAATGAACTTCGTCACTGTGTGGATATGGTCGATCATACATGCTGAATCCTTATCAGAACGCAGCTTGCTAGTATGGTTGTCCTTCATCTAGTGTACTGCCAATCCTATTCAGGATGACTTAAGTGAATAACTTGTAGATGGACAGCAGGCAAATCAGGCAATAGTTGCTGATGTCCTGAATGTCTCCCTTCTTGTACAACAGAACGGTTCTGCTGGTTTTCCATTAGGATGAAGTCATGCATTCAGACAGGTAGCATGTGAAGAGCCGAACCAGTGTATTGATGAGTACTGGTGGCAGATTCTTCAGGTGTTTGGGTCTGACCTTTTCTGGACCAGATGCTGTACACTTCTTTACTGATGAAAAGATTTGTCGGATTTTAGAAATTGAGGTCTGGTGAGCATGTGTATGAGCACCATAGTGATCCCTGGCCACAAACTTATGTGTGTCTCAACTAAGAGTGCAGGCCCCAGGAAGCTTATGTGCAAGCACCACAATCTGATGCATGACCCTTGGTAATCTCCACAACTAATATGTGCATGCATGTAACACTGACAGGTATATGAATAATCAATATTTTTTGATTATGCAGTGACAGTGATGTCACTGCATCATCAATAACAATCAAGGAAATACATTAAAAATTAACAATGATCAAAATAATCATCAACTCCAAAATAAAATTTTGCTGACTCCAGATTACTCTTCCAGAAAGCATTTTGCATCGTGCTTCTTATGTGAAGTTAGAGAGATGATATGACTTAGAGTTTTCTTAGATGACATAAAAACACTTGATTGACATAGTTTTATAGACTGTCTAGCCTTTTGGAACTGAGGAACTATTTTATTTTATTTTATACTTTTGCTTTTTGGGTCACACTTGGTGATGCACAGGGGTTACTCCTGGCTTTGCACTCAGGAATTACTCCTGGCGGGACTTGAGGGACCATGTGGGATGCTGGGAATCAAACCCGGGTTGGCAGCATGAAAGGCAAATGCCCTACCTGCTGTACTCTAGCTCCAGCCCCTGAGGAATTATTTTAGATTTCATCCATGCCTTAAAGATTTGGAGAACAGATGTGATTTTAGTATGCTTGAGAGATTTTCAAAGTGAATAAGATAGAATAAGAGCCGGATACCTGGGTGTGGGAGAAAGGTGCTTTTGATATTTGTATAGTAATCACATAAGGACAAGTACCAGGTTGGTTGGAGAGTAATGGCTGAGATATTTCTATCACTATTCTCATCTTCTAAGTGCAAAATAAGTCCCCCCCAATTTAGATTCAATTTCAGTAGGAAGGTTTCACTGTCAGATATGAATGACATTATCCATCTCATGAATTGACATGATTAAGTTTCTACTTAATGACAAAATAGCTAAATTTCTAAGTTAATGACAAAGAGATTAAGCTTCTATCCTAGAATAGAGAATGAACATAAAAAATGTTTCCATATCCAAAGTTATGACATTTTTTCTTAAATATTTGACACCAGGTGTTTCCCTAGAAATGGGTGAATATGAGCTTACCTTCCTACATTTCTAAAGAGAAAAGGAAAGTAAAAATACTGAAGTTTTGATGTTGAAATATGTGGTTTCAATAACATATTTTTGTCATAGTCCTCTTCTATCATGAACTTCAGAATTGGTGCATTGTTGAGAATATAAAGAAATTAACTGCATTGGGAATCAGTACCTGCTGCTTTCTTGAATTTGTTGTTAGCTTAGAAGGGGAGTTTTCTCAGGTTGTAGATATAAAGAAAAGTGACACCTAGGAAGTGTGATTGAACCCAGAAAGTAAATAGGAATTATTCCATCTAAGAGTGGAAGTTATAGGAATGACATGGTGTCCTTGATAAAACAAAGTAGTATGTGTGTGAGAGTGTGTGTATGTGTGTGTGTGAGAGAGATAGCGAGCGAGAGAGAGAGAGTGCAAAGCAAGAGATTCAATCAGACTGGAATTAGATTTCAAGGAAGTGGGAGGTAATCAAGAGATATGGCTAGGTAGAAGAGAAAGCAGGAGCAAAATAAGAAAACCCTAGTTTTCACAATAAAGAGATTGGCTTTATCTTGGGCACAGTGAGGGCCCATTTGAAGCAAATGTTTTAAGGCCATAGTTTGTATACTAGATACAAGGGATTAGTCTGGGGTTAGAGAAACTTGTTAGAGGAATTTCAATGATCTGGGAAAATCAAATTGATAGCTCAAATCAGAAAACTAACAATTCACTATAAAAGGAAGTTGATAGAACTAAGATATCAAGCCTTGAACTAATAAATTGGTTCAGATAATTATCAAAATGTTGTCTACGTTCTTTCTTGGTCCAAGGCCTAGTCTCAGCTGTTGCTTTTAGAATTTTACTCTCTCTGTGGGTTCTTAGGGGTTTTTGTGCACAACCTACTCCTCCTACTGCTGCTTCCAGGTGCTCACATTCCAGGTGATGCAAGAACAACTTTCATGGTCCAGGTGATGCAAGAATTAAAATACTATGTTGTTTCCAAGTCACACAAATTAGAACTTTACACTCAGATCTCTTATCTTGAGTACTATTTCTACCAGATAGAAAGAAAGCTGTTGATAGATATGAAAACCTGAAGAGTCTCCTATATTTTATTTTATGTGTCAGAACAGATCAGATCTAGGCATTGTTGTAAATGTTTCTATAAATACATAGCACTAAAGAGCCACACACTTGTAAATACAGTAAGTGGAGTTTACTCATCCTACCCTGATGTCCTTAGAAAGAGTACAGAAACTAGAAAAGATTGTGTGTTGAGTTGAGAGAGAGATTTTAATTGCTAAACAATGTGACTCAGAGGTCAAATCAAACTTTCTAAAGTGCACCTGTGACTTAATGGCGAGTGTGACACATTGACTCTGGGAGAGAGAAAAGGAGCCAGGAAATTGAATCCCTGGTCCAATATTTTATAAAAAACAATTTTAAAAAGGACTAGCAATTTAATACAATTTTTAAAAAAATCACCCAGCAATTTAAAGTATGAGACCAAAGAATTCAAAATTGCCCATATAACGTTGTTATAAAGGAAAGTGTAGGGGTGAGAGTGCACAATTTAGTGAATGGGAAGTGTGGTGTGAATAATGTGTTTTATGCTTGTTCAAGGGTCACTCCTTCTAAAGAATTCAGGGAAATGACTATGCTCTTAATTACTGGGCATGTGCTGGAATTGTGTTTTCTCAGCTGTTTAAAACCACATTGAGTTGGTGCGGTCTGAGTCACTCTACTCCATTGCTATTAGTCAGACTACCTCATGTAGCAGGAACAATGGCAGCTTGAGGTTATTTCTAAGTAACTAACTGGTCCACAAATTGGACAGAATGTGTGAAGGGCATTCTGGTAAAATGTTCCATTAGCTCCATACATTAAAACCTCAACCAGATCGCTAGGAAATGGGGCACATTGTTCATTTGTCTTTTGTGGTCATCTCTGGCGGATGTGAAAACCTACTTTCTGATTCAACACTTATTCAAAATCCTTCTGATTAAATCTGTTAAATCACTCTCCAGATTTTGAAGTCTGTGGGTTAATACAGACCACTCCACCTTTATTTTTTATTATTTTTAATATAATTATCAGGAATTTTTTTGGTTTGTTTTTGGAAATGTAGGCTCAAATGACTCCTATATAATATGATAAATGGATGGCTTATTGATGGGATATTTTATGTTTAAGTCACTGAGGGTTCCGAAGTGCATATGCCTTTAATCTGACTTCCAGTGCTTATGTGACTGGGGCAAGATAATTTTATAAGAATAGTTTAGTCCTCAATGCAAGTTAGTGATTGGTGTAATGCCTATTGACTGGATGGAAATCTTTTTTTTTTTTTGCATGCACCTTCCCACCACAATAAGAGGGAAGTGTGTGAAGGTTGTTGTATTTCATTCTGGATCATTTAAGCCTGAATATAAGAGAACACAAGCAAGTATGTTAAGATCAAACAAATGTGTGTGTGTGAATTTTGATAAGTAAGTGAAATAGACTGTAAGAGGTCCAGGAAATTCTGTGGCCCTCTCTTCTGGGAGTTTTAGTTTATAGTCTCTGGGTCTTGGCCATTGATGAGATTACATGGAGGAGGGGCCAGAGGGGGACAGTTTGTGGGTGTGACTGCCAAGCTACTGGAAAACTGGGGAGCTGAGGAAGGAGGCCCATTCCCAATTTGACAGGGCTTGAGAGCTTGGAGATCTCAGTCACAGGTCCCTGCATACCTGGGTTTTCCTGCCAGTCTCCTCTTGGGTGAGGTTCATGCCGTCTTGGGTGAAGCTCATTCCCTCTTGGATGAAGCTCATCTGAGCATGTGGAGAGTGGCCTTGTGCATGGCAGTGGTTGGGTTCTGAAGGTTTTTGGCTGCTGGGGTTCTGCTTGGAACAGGGAGGGAAACCCAACCTGCCCCCATTCGAAGTGCCCTGGTGAAGACAGCCTGCTTTAGGGTCAGGACATTCTGTGCTTCAGCCAAAGCTTAACTCTTCCTGCCCATACTGCCTTCCTGTGCTCAGGCCCAGAGTCGGGAACGCCCTGGACTGAAATCTTTAAAAACAAAAAAGACCTATTTGAGGAAATCAGTTAAACTGGCTGTCTAGGTTTCTGGGCATATAAAAGCTCTATTGAATGATTCTCCAAAAGGCCAGTGTTGAATATTCTGAGAAGTAAACATTAAATATCTGAATTTACATGTTTCTTCTTTTTTTTACAGATATCTACCGAATACCAATTCACTCTAGAGTCTTGTAGGCTAGTTCGTAAACTTTCTTCCCCCACTATTCCTATTTCCTCACATTTCCTTTTGTAAAAAATGGAAAAAAAAAAGCAAGAAGTAGAATACTGAAAATGCTGCTTACAGTTTAAGGATTTAACATTACAGGTTCAATTAGGAAGATCTTGTGGTCTAAAGGGAATGTCCTGCCACAGAGGTGGGATGGGGTGGGGGGAGAAGGGGTGGGAGTGATGGGAGGGATACCGGGATCATTGGTGGTGGAAAATGGGCACTGGTGAAGGGATGAGTACTCGATCATTGTATGACTGAAACATAAGTACGCAGATTTATAAGTCTGTAACTGTACCTCAAAGTGATAAATAATTAAAAAAAATACAAAAATAAACCTAAAAGTAAAAAAAAAATGCTACTCCAACTGTACCTTCCTGATAAAATATCTGAACTCCCTGAACAAATATGATGACCTCTTGGTACCTGTATTGCAAACCATAATGTACAAAAGAAGAGAAGGAGAGACAGAGATAGAGACAGAGACACAGAGACACAGAGGCAGAAACAAGACAGAGAGACAGAGAGAAAGAGAGAAAGAGAGAGAGAGAAGAAAAGGAGAGTAAAAGTGCCTGCCATAGAGACAGGCTGGCAGGAGGGGTTTAGGATAGGTGGGAGGGAAACTGGGAACATTGGTAGTGGGAAATATACACTAGTGGAGGGATGGGTGTCATTGTATGACTGAAACACAATCATTAACAGCTTTTTAATGGTCTATCTCATGGTGGTTCAATAAAAGTTAAATTTTAAAAAAGAAATGTAAAATAAGAGTCTATAGGTTTTAGTTCAGGGTGTGCAATTAAGAAGTTGATTACATTGAGCAACATGATTATATTAATTTGCCCTTAATTCCTAAACTATATGGTGAGAGATAGATTTTATGTAAAGGATTATTCTGAGAACTGAATGAGAAGGCATTTATAGAGAACATAATAGAGCATTTGTCGTGTAGTAGGTATCCAATAAGTTGGTCAGTTTCCTTTCTTTCATTTGACTATCTCAAAAGCCTGCTGAAAAGAAGATGGATGTTTGAATTGGATATTGAATCGTGTATATGATTTGAAAATTTACAAAATGACATCAGCAAAGGCTGCAGAGTAGGCATGCTTGATATTAAGATTTTTCATTTCTGCTTTCATTTATTAAACATGTGGAAGAGCAGATATCATTGCAGAGGCACAAGAATACTACAATGCAATACCCGAAATTGGTATTTTTATTGTTTTTCCTTTCCTCTTTCTCTAAACTGACAGGAGAGGAAAACTAAAGAATATCAACATACATCTGATGTCTATCTTTCTTCTGAAATAACACATATCCATATTAAGAAGAAAATCACTCTAGCTTGATGATTAAGCATTCTAGGTAATTGCATTTCTGAGAAAGCAATAATATTTGCATCACTTTATTAAAGATCTAATAATTATCTTCCCTTTTTTATGGCTATGAACAAGCATATTGCTTGCTACCTGACCTTACTGCCATCAGTCTTTAAGTTTGCTGAATGAGTAAATTTGTGCTTGGGTTTAATTCTTCCTTACTTAAGCTCATTAAGTGCAAGCCAGCTATATCACTGTCAAGAAAACTTGAAATGCTGTTAATTTCTGATATACATGGTAAATAGGATATTTGTATTCTGTTGGTGTTT
Organism: Sorex araneus; assembly: GCF_027595985.1. Classification (NCBI taxonomy): domain Eukaryota; kingdom Metazoa; phylum Chordata; class Mammalia; order Eulipotyphla; family Soricidae; genus Sorex; species Sorex araneus. The sequence continues at coordinate 126,838,376 of NC_073302.1, read as the reverse complement.
GAACTAACTTGCGATCTCTTCAAATGAGGCTTGTGTGGCCAAAATCCCTTCAAAACTGAATAGCATTGATTTTTTTCCTACAAAAGCACAAATAAATATATAAAAATTCATTCCTGGTGAAATGTTTCTATGCAAGACATACTGCCCATGTCTATTCCCAAATACATATCCCTGAGATCATCATTGTATATTTAAATATTTTATGCATTCTATTTTTCCACTAATTGACCTACTCACTAATGTAATTTGTGATCAGTAAAATTGTCATCAAAATTAATGTGACAATTTAATATGCTTAAGGAATCTAATCAAAGCAGTTATTTTCAGTGGAAAATCGTCAAATTAATTTTAAGAGACTAGCAAAATATTGATCCTACAAACCTGACAAAGATAAGAAACACAAAGAAGCTAAGTGTAATCTTATTTATAAGAGATCATATATTAATGCACATAAAATAACTTTAAAATTATCTCACTTACGGGTATTCATATATATTTTTTCACCTTCAAGTAGAAATTGCCACCTGCCCCCAACAATGCTTTAGAATTTCTAAATGTTTTCTTAAATCTTCATCTAGTTACAAGAGTGACATTAAAAAAGAAAACCATGGTCATCACATTTTTAAGAATGTATTTCTAATAAGTTTCCTTTTTTAAAATTAAAGACTTAATATCTCAACTCCTAGTGAAATGTAAAATAAAAATAATATTTTTAATCAAGAAAAAAACCCTAGTATATACCACTTTACTTTTTAACATCAATTTGTAAATTCTGAATGCCTATTTTGACTATCACATTTTTTAACAAACCAAAGAATAATCATAAGAGGCATAGTATTAACAAATATTGTGTTGTTTGTTCATACATTTTCAAAAACAATAGACCCAATGTATTCAATTTTGTGTTATCACCACCATAAGAGAGATTACAGTTGACTCTAGGCCAATTTGTCATTCGTTGCATAAGAAGTAATCAACTACCTCTCTCTGTAGGATAGACCCTTAAGGAATTTAATAAAAGAGTATTAGTCACATTCTCTCATGAGCAAACACTGCCATAAGTTCACACTCCAACTAATCCACACTCCCATGAGCAAACACTCCCGCGCATAGACACTCCCATAAGTGCACACTCCTGAGAATACACACTCCTGTGAGCACAGTCTAGTGAGTGCGCACTTCCGTGAGCGCACACTCCCACGAGAGTACACTCCCGTGAGTACAAAGGCCCGTTCGGGCAAGCTCCTGTGAACGAACAGTCCCGTGTGTTTACACTCCTGTGGGTGCACACTCTCTGAGTGCACACTCCCACCAGAGCACATACGCCGTGAATGCACACTCCCGGGAGTATGCACTCCTTTCAGTGCACAGTCCCGTGAGTATGCACTCCGGTGAGTGCACACTTTCTTGAGTGCAAACTCTCAAGAATATGCACTGCCTTGTGTACACACTCCCGTGAGTGCGCATTCCCGTGAGTTCACTTTCCCGCAATCCTACACTCCCGTGAGCGCACAATCTCTTGAGTACGCACTCCCGTGAGCACACACTCTCGTGAATACACACTCCCGTGAGAGCACACTCCTGTGAATATGCTCTCCCGTGAGTGTGCATTCCCGTGAGTATGCACTCCCGTGAGTATGCACTAGTGAGTATGCACTCCGTGAGTGCACACTCCCAAGAGTACACTTCCGAGAAAGCGCACTCCCGGGAGTGGGAACACCCGTGAGAGCAAACTCACGTGAGTGCACATTCCCGTGAGTGTGCAGTCCTGTGATTGTGCAATCCTGTGAGTATGCACTCCCTGAGTATGCACTTTTGTGAGTGCACACTCCCGTAACTGCGCACTCCAGGGAGTATGCACTCCTGTGGCTGCTCACTCCCGTGAGTGTGAACTACCGTGAGAGCGCACTCCCCACATTCCTGCAAGTGTACAGTCCCATAATTGTGCTCTCCCGAGAGTACACACTCCCGTGAGTGCACACTCCTGCGAGCGTACACTCCCGCAAGTGCACACTCCCTCGAGTACACACTCTTGTGAGCACACTCTCATGAGTGCACACTCCCGTGTGCGCATACTCCTATGAGCAAACTCTCCCATGAGTACACATTCTCATGAGTACACAACAGGAGTATGTATATAGTACCTTTTGTACTATCTCTTCAGCCCCAAATATTGTTTTCTTTAAGAAAATTGGCCAATTTAATGGGTAACAAAAATTCTCCCTTGAGCAAACACTCCTGTGAGTACACACTCCCGGGAATCAGAAGTGAGAGCGAGTTGGGCTCCTGAGACTGAAGCAGAAGGGCTCCAGAGGGAGATCAGAAGAAGAGAGATTGGAAGAGACCAGAGGAGAGATGACAGAGACAGAGACAGTACTGAAGAGACCATTGGAGAGACTACAGAGACAGAGATAGACAGACAGAAGAGAGAACAGAGGCATGCACAGGAGCAGAGCACAAGGAGGAGCCATCCTAATCTGGTCCATCCACAGCAGCTTGAGAGCACCGAACATGAGAGGTGAGAGAGAGAAGAGAGAGAGAGAGAGAGAGAGAGAGAGAGAGAGAGAGAGAGAGAGAGAGAGAGAGAGAGCTGCCCTGAGAGCCTGTGAACACAACACACAGGTCACCCCCTTCTGCACGCACGCATGTTTATATTTTTCACAATGTCCATGTGGTTGAACATCTCTCAAGCTCCCAGGTGCCCCAGATGCCTGTTTCTGGGGAGTTCTCTGCTTCTTAAACCTTCACCTCCACAAAATCTCAAAGAGAACAGATTCATAAATTTAAAACCTATTTTGGACTAACTCTCTCACTCACGCTCTTCATTCCTTTTCCCCTGATTAAAAAAAAATGAAGTGATATTTGTTTATATAATTATATATGTTTCCAAAATACATAGTTATAAACGAATTCTATGTATTACATTATGTTGTTCACCAAAATTCTCATTTATATTTATCACCATATAGTTACCTGTCTTCACCGGGGCCCCTCAGAGCGCGGCGTGTTGAGTTTCCCTCCCCACCCCAAGCAGAGCCCCGGCAGCTGAAGACCACTGGAACCCAGTCACGGCCATGCTCAACTCCCCTCTCCACATGTTCAGAGAAGTCTCATGCATGAAGGAACCAGCAGTGGAACCCAGGTGGCAAGGTACCAAGAGCATCCTTCCTGCACAGCAGAGCCTGGCAAGCTCTCCATGGCATATTTAATATGCCAAATACGGTAACAATGATGGATCTCATTCCCCTTACCCTGAAAGAGCCTCCAATGCGGCACTGCAGTCTTTTGACGTCCCGTGAAATCCAGTCTGTAAAAGCTCTAGTCCAGTGGTCGTCTCTGAACCGCATTATGTGTTCAGCCCATCTGATTTTTGACGCCTTGGCAAAAGAGACAGCATCCCTGATGCATCCCTGATGCATCCCTGATGACCGTTGATGGAGGTTGGAACTCTGGATTCCTTCTCTCACTTGAGTGAAACATGGTAGATACTCCAAGCATAGTTCTTTCGATTCCTCTTTGGTATAACCGAATAGCGTTCTCTTCCTGTTTTTGTAGGGCCCAGGTATCTGAGGCGTACGTTAGTGCAGGAAGAATGGTGGAGTAGAAAAGATGTGCCCGGAGCTGCAAGTTCTTCGTCCTCTTAACCACTTCTTTGATGCTCTTGAAGGTGTTCCACGCTGCTCTCTTATTCCTGTGCAGTTCTGGCCCCAAGTCATTCCTCATGTTGAGTTCTCGACCCAGGTACACAAAGCTGCTGCATTCGAAAGTGTTCGTTCCATTGAGAGCAAATGGAACATCAGGGACTAGTTCATTTTTCATGAACATTTTTTGGTGAGATTCAGTTGCAGTCTGACCTTTCCACACTCTCGGTCGAAGTCAGCCAGCGTTCGTGCTGCTTGGCTAATGTTTGGTGTTATTAGAACAATATCATCAGCAAAGCGGAGGTGGTGTAGTTGCCAACTGTCTATCTTCACTCCCATTCCTCCCCATTCCAGTAGTAGTATGATGTTCTTGAGGGTGGCACTGAAGAGTTTCCATGAAATGGTATAACCCTGCCGAACCCCTCTCTTTACGACAATGGTCACTTCCTTGTTGAATGGTGAGATCCTGGTGGTGAATCCGTAATACAGCGCACGGAGGATCTTGAAACTGAGTTTGAATGCCCTGTTTGGCTAGGGCTTCAATGATTGCTTGAGTCTCAGCAGAATCAAAGGCCTTCTTAAAATCGATGAACGTTAGACAGAGCGGCATCTTGAACTCTCACAAAACTTCAATGAGCTTGGTCACTGTGTGGATATGGTGGATTGTGTTGAATCAGCTTGCACGCATGGTTGTCCCTAGTCTAGTGTTCTGCCTATTCTATTCAGGATGACTTAAGTAAACAACTTGTAGACCACGGACAACAGACAGATTTGGCAATGGTTGCCAATGTTGTGGATGTCTCCCTTCTTGTACAACAGAATGGTCCTGCTTGTTTTCCACTGGGAGAGAACCTTGCATATAGACAGGTAGCACGTGAAGAGCCGAGCCAGTGGATTGACGAATACCGGCAGCAGATTCTTCAGGTGTTTGGGTCTGACCTTGTCTGGACTGGGTGCTGTATGTGTCTTTACCGATGAAATGGTGTGAAGGGAGGACATTGGGAATGATGTATCCATCCTGCAGAATTTGGTATGTGGGCAGGTGGACATGGCTGTCAAAGAGATCTGAGTAGAAATCATGAATAATCCTCTCCATTGCCCTTCTGGAAGATGTGATAGATCCATCAGGACATCGGAGGGCAATCATCTTGGTCTTGTAGTTGGTGAAGGACAGGCGAGCATTGCAACTACTTTTCCCGGCTTCTGCTGCATTGCCAACACTGCTGCTCTTCTCTCTTTGGGGTCTTCCTTTATCGCTTCTCTGCACAGCTTTTCAAACTCAGACGTTAGCTTGTGGTTGCCTGAGGCTTGTGCCAGACCACGTTGGTGAAAAAGCTCGAGAGTTTCCAAAGACAGGTGACTTTTTGTGGCTTTCTCTCTCTCTGCATTCATCGCACAATCATGGAAGCACTGAACCAATTGATCGTATTCCTCGTCAATGTTGTCAATGATGGCATCTTCCCACATTGCCGCAATAGTGCCAAAGAGCTCCCAGTTGGTGGTTATTCTGGGAGTTTTCTTCTTAAAGTTAAACTTTGCAGACCTCTCTCCCCACTCGGTGAAGTAGAATTTTGCAGGAAGGAGAGGGTGGTCTGATCCCATTTGGAATTTTGGGACAACAGTGACATCGGTCAGGAAAAACTTCGATTGAATATGATGTGGTCAATTTTGTTGTGTAACTGTCCACCAGGATACTCCCATGTCCAATCTTTAGATTCGACTTTTTGGAACTGTGAATTTACCATGGATGGTCTTGGTCAACATGATGAACTCAGACAGTCTCTCACCCGGTTCATTCTATTCTAAGCCATGGGTCCCAATGTGGAAAAGACTAAAATCATTCAATTTGCCCATAAATGGTTGGAGCTGGAGATGATCATACTGACATAATTCAGCCATGACAGGAAAAGATACAGAATGGTCTCTCTCATATGTGAGATAGAAAAAGCAGAGGAAAGGAATAATAACAATGGACAAATGCACTCAAATCCTTTAACTAATCTACAGAACTGGGCTCATTATGGTGTGGAGATTGTGACAGGGTGTTCAGTAAGCCTTGAAACCTTGAGATTGTGAGGGGAAGTAGACACTCTGGTGGAGGGTTTGGGGCTGGAACATTGTTCACATGAAATCCTGGTAGCAAAAATATTTTAAGTCACAATGAGTGAGATAATTTTTTTAAGTAGGAGATAAGATGGACTGAAGCGAAAGCATGGTGGGTAGGGCGTTTGTCTTGTACACGGCCAACCCAGGTTTGATTCCTCTGTCCCTCTAAGAGACCCCGGCAAGCTACCGAGAATGCATGCCCCCATGCACGGCAGAGACTAGCAAGCTCCCCTTGGCATATTCAATATGCCAAAAACAGTAACAACAAGTCTCACAATGGAGACGTTACTGGTACCTGCTCAAACAAATCAATGAACAATGGGACAACAGTGCTACAGTGCAGGAGATAAGATATTTAGTTAAAATGTGAATCAGATATTTGAGTCATTTTTGGCTTCTAAGCACCCTCAAATTTGACTATTATATATTTAATTTCAGTTTGGTTCCTTAATTGCATATTTACAATTTAACAGGGGAGATGACTAAAATTGTTCCTCTAAGATGGGGAATTTTTATTCATTTTTTAAAAAAATTTCTACCCCAAATTATATTTTTAGGCCTAGTTTTACAATACCAGTTTTTTGTAAGGTATAGCTAAGAGCAATACTGGGAAATGGAAATCTAAGCTAAAATATTCATAGAGGTTGATGTAGTATGTGTGCCAGGGTCTGTGATGATTTATTTTAGCAAAAAAGCATTTTGGGCAGTTCAAAAGCATCAATCTTGACTTAAAATATATAGAATGCAAAACTGGAAACAGGAAATGACAAGTTTGAGGGTAATGGAAACATGCAATGTGTATTATTATTTTTTTTTAGGAACACGAAGTTATTTATTTAAAAAAATTCAGTGGGCAAAGCTATGAAAAAAGTCATTGGAAATTAAAAGTCACAAATCAGAAATATTACAGAACAGGAGAAAATTGTAGAGATAACTAGTCAAGGTTTAAAACCAAATAGGAGAATATTACAAAAGTATATAGTTCAATAAATTTCAAAACTTGGACATATGAATTCTTTGCTATATTAAGCAACTAAATGCAAAAGTAGATGCCAACCTCAGTTTCCCCACAAAAATAAATAATTAGAAATATTGAATGGAGATATTATGCAATAGATCAGTCACAGGCTTTGCATCTCTGGCACTGTAATTCCCCCAAAGACTACCAGGAGTGACCCCCCACCCCAAGCACAGAGGCCAGAGTAGGCTACAGCTGGACCAAGTGCGTAGCTCAAAATGAAAGAGAGGAAGAGAAAGATTAAGGGAAGTTGGGAGGAAGGAAGGAAGGAAGGAAGGAAGGAAGGAAGGAAGGAAGGAAGGAAGGAAGGAAGGAAGGAAGGAAGGAAGGAAGGAAGGAAGGAAGGAAGGAAGGAAGGAGAGAGGAAGAATATGCATCATTACTGTCCCAAGATAAAGAAAAGGGACAGTACCTTTATTTAAAGAAACAATGACCAAAAAATTTTCAAATCAGGGGAGATATATAGATATCCAAATTCATAAAGCTAATAGGTCATCATACAACTTCAATATAGAACTTTCTTTTTCTAGGCACATCATAATAAAATGTCTAAAATAAAAGACAAATCATGAATTTTAAAGGCATATGGAAATACATAAAAGATTTGCCTGTAAGAATAGTTCCGGGAAAATAATTTTAAAATGCAAAAGAAAAAAACAACAAGCCTTGAATATGTTACCTAGCAAAATTGTTCTTCAGAGATGAAGACAAGATTAAGAATTTCCCTCACAAATAAAAGCTGAGAGGGTCAAAGATACTGAAAGTTCTTCAAAAATTCTACAGGGGCCAGAGCGATAGTACAACAGTTTTATACAGCAGGATAGCACAGTACAATGTGTATTATTTTACATCTCTGTAGTTTGTTGACTTTTAAACTATCCTCATCATGCAGAAACTATGAGAAAATGTTAAAATCCAAAGCAAATTTTTCCCATATTTACAATATGTATCTTTATACTTAATGAGGATAGAATAAAACATTGGGTTTCTGACTTGAAGACTTAAAAGCACTTTAATCTGGAGTTACAAAAAAATCAATTTTGGGTGAGTGAACGTGACCTATAAGGTGAAATTAAACTAAGAATTTGATCTGTCTTTCCAAGGTAGAGAACTGGTCCCTTGAAATACCTTACCCCAGGAGGAATACGAAGGCGGATTTCTATTAAAAAAATAAGAAGAAGGGTAAGATGCTTTGTAGAGGTTTTCGCAAGGAAGAACCACAGCCAGATTATATCATCTCTTTGCAATTTCAACACCACCATCCAAGACAAGTGATTCACCATGAGATAATAACACTGTTGGCATCTCCTATTTCAGCAAAGGAGTCTCTGGGAGAGAAATTTCCCTCAGAAAGTGATTGAATAGTGTAGTGGAGTAAAGACTAAGAAAGGACTTTAAAAACAGCAGGATAGCTCTGCTCTTTCTCTTCCCTTGATCAAGTCCCATTGATTCATCAAAACTTTGTTTCCTTGGGGCCAGAGCAATAGCACAGTAGGTACAGTGTTTGCTTTGCACTTGGCCAACCTGGGTTCAATTCCCAGCATCCCATATGGTCCCCCAAACACCGCCAGGAGTAATTTCTGAGTGCATGAGCCAGGAGTAATCCCTGTGCAACGCCAGGTATGACCCAAAAAGCAAAAACAAACAAAACCTCTAAGATTCCACTCCTTTGTATGGGTCTATCTCACAGTCATTCAATTAAAAACGCTTTAAAAATAAAAAATAAAAATCAACCACATGTCTGAAAGTTAGTTTCATCTGGTCTTTGACTCCTGACTGAACCTTAGGCAGCTGACTTCGGAGCTGGTCTCAGCCCTGCCCTTTTCTCCCAGCATGGCCAGACCAGATGTGCGCCTCCCTTCTTATGCCATTTGGAGATTTCACACCTGAGAAAGTAGCATAATACAGAGAAACAGATGCTATTGCCATCAGTTCTGGGATCTATAGTGTTGGAGTTAAGAACTGTCTGGGCGGCGGGGCCTGTGGGCAGGTAGTGTTTTCTGTGTGTGCATAAAACTGTATCATCCCACCCGTTGGCTTGTTTCATAGGGACAAGCTTGATAGATCAGGATAAAATATCATCTTCTGTGATATGGACATACATGGAGAGACTGTCCTGCGCATAAACCCTATTTCCTTTCACCCTAAGCCCCCAAGTCAGACTGCATTTTCTCAAAACCTTGATATTAGATGTGGTCTGTGATTACCTTATGGTCAATGGGATATGGGCAAAGGTAATTTCATCACAACTGGCCAGGCCACGAGCCTTTCTATATTCTTTTCTATTCTTTCTTTTTTTCCTTTCTTTTTCAAAGGTGGGGCACACCTGGCAGTGCTCAGGGGCCTACAGAGCCCAGTTCCCTGTTTGGCGGTCACGCCAGACATTGCTCAGGGAACCACGTAGTGCCAGGGATAGAATCCTGGTTTTCTGCATGCAAAGCATGCTCTTAAATCATTACATTATCGCTCCAGTCCCTGTTCCTTTCTTTTGTATATACTTTATTGGTCAAGTGCTAAAGAATTTAAAGTCCTAAGGAAATTTAAAAGCCACGAGATGGAAGGAGCTTCAAAAGACTAAACAACTGAAACAAGAGATCTTTTGGAGTTCTTCACAAGCCTGTGACATCAAGGGAAAATAAAGTTATGATGTAATTCAGTGAGAGTTAGGGATTCAATATAACAATTAACCTAATATGACCAGCAGCCCACACTGAGTAATTCTGTTAGCCACTAAACTTAGGCAGACACTGAGGTGTTAAAGATCTCTTTAGGGAACCAGTATCGGAAAAGTGCTAGACCTGGTTTCTGGGCATTGCTTGATTCAATTCAACTATTATGGATTATCCCGAATATTAGAGGTTTAAAACAATTCTGTTTTATCTTTTGAGTTGTGTGCCAGGAATTGAGGCAGGTATTGGAATTATTAATTATTAATTATTTTTTATGTAATACAGATGGATTTACTCATCCCTATTTAGATGACAACTGGTTTGGTCTGGAATTAAAACAGTGTCACTTATGTGTTAGCTCCTAGAAAAAGATAGCTGAAAGACTTGGATTGTCTGGGGCCTGGAACATTTAGGAACTGAGATGTTATTTCTCTCTTTTCAATTTCTAGGCAGCTAGAAATAGTACTTTTTAAATGTGAGGCACTGCTTCAGTTTTGGATACTACTAAAATGAATTCTACTGGAAGAAATGTGTCATTTCATCTAGTATGTGAGTACATTGTCTTTAAAGAATGGTTTCCAATGGTTGGCAAATGTTTTAATTTATTTTTCCATGTAAATTTTTGGAAAGGCAGTTATTATGTGAATTGTCAACATTTCCTGGCATGGAATGATATTGCTGAATGAAAATAGTACATTTCTAGTTGCAGGTCTTATAAAAGACTTACTTGGAGTATTTGAGATTTTTGGTTAAGATAGGTCTGAGGATTTGTACATATTTTTCACTTGCTGTGTTATTATAAGTAAGGTAGTATAAATTAAAGTTTTAACAATGCATTTTGTTATTGCGTAGACATTCGTCCTCTATATCTTAGTTTTTCACCTCTAAAATGGGAATAAAAATAGCAACAATCTTACTGTCTAATTAGAGGTTGTGAAGATTAATTCAATTAATACATTGTGAAGAAGTTGAAAGTGCCTGGCACCTGACATGTATAGTATGCTTAAAAGAGCAGCAGAGCCTTGTAGTGCAGACAAGGGTCCCCAAAGATGTCCATGTCCTGAACCTGGAACCTATAAATATATTAACTTTGATGGCAAAAGGAGATTTTCTTGAATCTGCCAACATGAATTCAGTTTCAATACATGGATCCTTATAAGTGAAAGATGGAGGCATCAGAGGTTTCCATGATGTGGGACCAGGAGTGGAGGGATATAGACAGCAGCTAGAAGCTGGAAGAGCTAAAGAAAGAATTCTCCCAAGAATGCTGAGAAAAGCAGCCCTAGTGGCCTTCTGATTTTAGCCCAGTGAGACCCATTGTGGACTATATGTCTCTAGAACTGTGAGTTAATAAGTGCATGTCATTTTTTTATAGGAGAAAACAGAATCCATTTAGTATTTGGCATTACTCAGTGTTTTAGGCATCCTGTGGGGTCTCTGAATGTATCCTCCACAGAGAAGAGTCATTACTGCACAGAAAATGTGCACATACTCATTTTTTGCTGCATGCACAATTTCACTATTAAAAATTTGATAATTAAAAATTTTTACTCTGATAGAAAAAATCTAATGCACTATGTTGGCTGATTACTTTTGAATGATAGTTAAAGAAATATCTTATGGCTTAACTATAACCTTTCCAGGATAAAGTGGTATCTTTGACGAACACATAAAAGCACTTTTAAATTTTAAAAACACAAAAGGTCTGCAGCAGATGAAAGACATGAAGTGATGGAAGAAAAGAGGAAAGAGATTGGGATAGTTGTCTTTGGGTTTTAAACAACTTTAAACTTTGTTGAATAATTTAACTAAGTACCTCAGTTATTGCAGACTCCAGGCTAGCCAGATCATGTGTCTGTGGGAAAGAATATAATGCATTAAGTTCCACAGATAGAAAGTTTGCCTCTGCTTTCCTATAAAAGACTAAGGTACTACTCAGTGTTCAGCGTACACATCAAATGCTAGTGATGGAAGAGCAAAGATTGCAAATATTTTACTGTTGTTTTGTTTTATGGGCGATTGTCTTGCACGCAGCCGACCCAGGTTCGATTCCTCCATCCCTCTCAGAGAGCCTGGCAAGCTACTGAGAGTGTCCCACCCACACGGCAGAGCCTGGCAAGCTACCCGTGGAGTATTCGATATGCCAAAAACAGTAACAACAAGTCTCACAATGGAGACATTACTGGTGCCCACTCGAGCAAATCGATAAACAACAGGACAGCAGTGCTACAGTGCAGTGCAAATGTGTGGTAGTCTGTTACAGCACCAAGAGGAAACTAACACAAAACTCTATACTGTATTTTATTGCAAATTATCAAACCCTGTTTTTTTTTTACTCCAAAAACAGTTTCATTATCTTTTATTTCATGACTGTCCTAGGATAAGATGCAATGTTCATTAGGCAACTTAAAAGGTAATCAGAGCAGTACCGTGTTGGTGTTTATCGGTGGCATACAGATGCACATTTGTCTTCTATTCCATGGGTGAGCCTTGAGCTTAGATTTCTTAATAGATACACTCCAGCTTTGTAATTATAGGTAAAAAGCAAATAATCACTTAAAGCCTTGCATAAATTCCATAGTGAGTGGATGATGAACGATGATCACCAGTTGATTCCTACTAGGATATTTTGCCTCATTTTTGGAACTGCTGTGCACATTGGTCATTAAAAGGAATCTTCAAGCAGTGGAGCGACATTTGCTAAAGAAGAGAGGTGGGGTGGTAGGGGACCCAGAGACAGTGGCAGTAGGACATTCTGGTGGTATGTGTGGTATGCCTGAAATATTAGTGCTAATGGTATTGTGTATCACAATACCTAAATAAAGACATTTTTAAATGAAGAGTTGGGGCCTTATGCCATTATTAAGCAGCCATTGAAAGTTTCAAAAGAGAGGGAATTTTCTTTTTCTTTTTTCTCTTTTGTTTTTGAACCACACCTTGGCAGTGCTGAGGATTTGCTCCTGACTCTGTACTCAGGGATCAGTCCTGGAGGACATGGGAGACCACATGGGGTGCTGGGGATTGAACCTAGATTGGCCTTGTGCAAGGAAAATGCCCTACTCACTGCAATATCGCTCTGGTGGTATGTGTGGTATGCCTGAAATATTAGTGCTAATGGTATTGTGTATCACAATGCCTAAATAAAGACATTTTTAAATGAAGAGTTGGGGCCTTCCCCCATCAAAAAAGGAAATTTTCAATACACTCGGTGGATCTGAAGATGATGCACTGTGATAGTGTGGTAAGTAAATTCTTCTTATGTGAATGGTGCTAAAGACAGCATGTAGATAAGAAAACCAGGAGTGGCACAGAATAGTCAGACACAGAAGATTAAATTTAGTAAGCCAAATTCTAACAACACTATAGTAATTTTTTTCAAGTTTAATATTTGGCAATAATGCACACATCAATGACAACTAATGTGCTAGCTCTCAGTTATCAGATCTGAAAAATGTTTCCTAAACTTTCATAAAGAAATAATGTGCATCACTTTGAACTTTAACATATATTCATAAACATTCCTTGCATCCTAATCTTGCACCAAAGACAGTTTAGTAATAAATTATGTTTTGTTAATACCAGCACCACCGTTTTTAAAAGTTTCACATTATGATTGCATCCCTTTATTGTGCAAAAAAATTGGCACAAAATCCATTACAATTATGTTGCTCATGTTACTGTTTTATTTTTCACAACCACAAATAATTGAGAAAGGTCTCCCCGAGCAATATTGGGGTTCAAGAGAAACTCAGAGCAGAAGATCACAAAGTACATAATTTTAAGTATATTTTGCTTCTGAGTATTTCAGTTTTAAATAAAACATTTAAATGTTTGAAAAAAAACCCAAATGAAACACAAATTCCCACTTTAAAGCAGAGAATGGCCATTAGTGAGCTTGTGGTTGAGTTTGAATGAGTTTTCTCTTCTTGTTCCCACGAGAACCCAGAGGTACCCAAGTCACGTGGTGTTCTTCCTGTAATATTTTGTCCTGGAAAAACAATAGGATGCCAATTATCCAGCCTTAACATGACAAACAATAAAAAACTGACAATTTTATTTTTGGTGATATGATCATATGAAATCAGAAATTTGAAAATAAAAATAACCACATGCTTAAATGTCATTCTGTTCTCTTTTGTAAAGGTTTGTCTCTATACCATTATAGGCATCCAAGAAATTTTTTTCTTTAAAAGACATAATATTTCAGAAAGTTTTGGGTTTTGGTGTTTTACACTTACTGTATCTTTCTGTATTCATATTTCTCCCCACTTAGGCCAAGCTTAATCCACATAATGGAAGGGTTAAAATAGTTATTTATTATCTAACAGTTTCCTCTTTTTCAGTACTCAGAGAAGAAACAACTCTGATATCCTTTCTCTTTGTTCTATTGTAAATATATACATTGTGGTATAAAATATATAGTAGAGGAAATGGTATGTAGTGGATAGAAAATTTTGCTTCAAGTTTCTATTTCTGTTTTTGTGCATAAAAGGGATTTAATATATTTTTAACCTTAACAATTTTTATTTGTAACTTTTTCAAATGGGTGATACTTCATACACATGTTTATATTTGCATATACATATATTATGTTTGCAGATAAATGTATGTTGCAACAATGCTTCTATTTCCTTGAAATAATGCAGGCTAAAAATCTGTAGTCAGTGAAATATCTATGACAATAAAGATCTTATCAAAAGGTCATGGGAATCTTAAATAGGGCTTAATTAATTGGTTGATCAAAATAACTCTAAATAAAATGGGTTAGCCACATAAAATGCTCTTAAAATCCAGTCGTTCACAATGGTAACTGAAATAGCGCTGCACTGTAGCACTGTTGTCCCATTGTTCATATTTTTGCTAGAGCGGGCACCAGTAACATCTCCATTGTAAGACTTGTTGTTACTGTTTTTGGCATATCGAATACGCCACGGGTAGCTTGCCAGGTTCTGCTGTGCAAGCGGGGTAGTCTTGGTAGTTTGCCAGCCTCTCTGAGAGGGACAGAGGAATCAAACCTGGGTCGGCCGCATGCAAGGCAAATGCCCTACCTGCTGTGCTATTGCTCCAATCCTGAATATATACCTGAAATATAATAACTTTTGTTAAATGAAACTAGTGAACCAATTTAGTATTTTGAGAATTTTAAATAAAATGAGTGCATTTATCAACTCATGTCTCAGAATGGCCAAATAATTAGGGGAATCTTCTCTTTATGGATGTGTTACAGATAACAAATGAAGAATGGACAAAATGAGAATATCACTATTTTGCAAACCCTAATAATATATCCAGTTAATATATTAGTTATAGGTCACTAGTTATATAAAATAAAAAATAATTCATTGCTATATTCCTTTGTTGAAAGTGCATATGACCATCAATGAGATAGCTTGTTCAATTGAATTGAACCTGGATCTCATTGAAAATCCTCACGTAGCTATTCATTTGCAAGAAATACAGAAGACAGAGGAGCATACTAAATACACCTTGGGAAACCAAATAGTAAATTCTGAAAAGTAGAAACTACAGGAAAAAGAACGAGACATAAATAAATCTTTTTTTTTAATTTATTTTATTGAGTCACCAAGTGGAAAGTTACAAAATTCTCAGGCTTATATCTCAGTTATACAATGCTCAAACACCCATCCCTTCACCAGTGCCCATATTCCACCACCAATAAAAACAAAACCAAAAAAAAACAAAACAAAAACAAACAAACAAAAAAACAGTATACATCCCACACCTCACCCCCCAACCCCCCACCCCATGCGTGAGTGATAATTTCACTTCCTTTTCTCTTTACCTTGATTACATTCCAGATTTCAACACACAACTCACTTTTGTTGTTAGAGTTTCAAAACAGACTCACTATTTTTGTTGGAATTTATCCCCCAAGAATACAGCTCTATTAACAAGGAAATATTTGATAATAAGTTTTCACTGATGAGAATGAAGAGATAAAATGTCGCGCGGCTGCTACTGCGGCCGCGCAGTTTACAATTTCTGTATTATAGTAATTAGGTCTGCGGAGATTTAAGTTGGAAAATGAATCATTTCCCTTCCTGGAACAGCATGTAGCAAAAGCTTAGTTCACAGTCTCCATACATGGGTGCAAGCACTTGCTGGAACCCCAAATCCTAAAGCTGTCTCTGGTTCCTGCTCGTTCCACATCCACCGGCTGTGCAGAGGCATGGGCACCCAGGCCGAAACTTGGCCGGAGCCGAACACCAGCCCCGGCTCCATAAAGAAATCTTTAAAGAAAAGGAAACCTATATAGATTAAAACCTATTACTTAATGGCTACTTGAGAGATATTATCAGCTACATGAAACTATGGACTTTAATTTTATTTGAGTATGGTTTATTTAATTAATTAATTATTTAATTTTTTTTTTGCATGTGGACCACACTCCATCTCAGGAGACAATCCCAGCTCAGGGCTCTAGTTGTTGCTCCCAGACGTACTGTAGGAACCATGTAAGACAATTCATGTCTTTCACATGCAAAGTATGTGCTCTAGCTTGTTGACATAAGTTCTCAGTGCTGAGCTATTATTTAAAACAAATTATTTTATTTTATTAATAAGTTTTATGGTCACTACTTAATTAATTATTTAAAATTTTATTTAGACATCACAATTTACAAAGTCGTTTACAATAGAGTTTCAGAGATGTAATATTGCCTTACATACACAGGGAGGGTATTAAAAACTTTGGGTATACCCATTAAAATTCAATCATATTTTTCTAAGACATAAAACAAACTCTACTAAAATTTGCATGGATCCATAAAAAAATCTTCTAACAGTCAAAGCAGTTCTAAGTAGGGAAAAAAGATGTCCCAACTTTGAATGATACTGCAAATCTATAAAAATAAAAACTGCATGAATGGCTCTGGAATAAAGACAGACCTGCAGACCATTGGAACAGAAATGGGAGTCTTGAGTTAAGCCCCATTTTTTATGGACAAGCTAATCTATTATGAAGTAGATAAAAATGTGAAGTGGAACAAAGAAATGGTGTTGGGAAAACTGGGTAGCCACATGTAAAAAAAGATGACATTAGAACCATACCTTGCACCTTTCACAAAAGCAAACGCAAAGTAAATTAAAGACCATAAGATTAGTCCAGGATTCACAAAACATGTTGAGGAAAACACTGGCAGAAACCCCCAGGAAGCTGGCACAGAGAAGGCTTTAAAGTGATGACCACAATGGCAAAGAGTAATCTTTTTGTTAGGACCACACCTAGCAGTGATTAGGGTTTACTTTTGACTCTGTGCTAAGGAATTACTCCCAGGGGTGCTCAGGGGACTGTGTATGGTGAGGGGGATTGAATCTGGGTTGTCTGCAAGCAAGGCAAGCGCCTTAATTCCTGTGCTATCTCTCTGGCCTTTTTATCAATTAAAAAAAATGTACGCATCACCACTTCAAGTACAATCTCTTTCCTGATATGCAAAATTCCAATAAGTACATTTAAATATTTTTCTTCTCATTTTTAATACTTTCAGTTTGCAAATAATTTCATAGTATCTTTCTTACTTTTGTTCTAGGAATTGTTTGCAGTTCTCTAATTGTATATGTTTTATTACTGCTGCATAACAAACCACTCCAAAGCTCAGTGTCTTAAAACAATAAGCATATGCCACTGATTATGAATAAGGTAAGCAGGCTAACTTTTTGGGGTTTGCTTAGGCTTATTTATACTTATTCCGCATTTATAAGAATAGTAGATTAATTATATAGCTTTGGGAACAATGACAATTATAGCCAAAATGTCTGGGGACTCATCTGGAATGAGTTAACTCTACCCTAGGTATCGTCTTTGAACATTTTTTTTTTTTTGCATAGAAGCAGGGATGCAGTTGGACAAGTATACCTATTGAAGCTTAGGTTAAAAGTGACACATTATTAGTTTCCAATATGAATTTTTAAGCCACGGGCAACCTTTGCCTTTGTGGATATTGTTCCATAAAAATATTGTCACTGTCACTGTCATCCCGCTGCTCATCAATTTGCTCAAGCGGGCACCAGTAACGTCTCCATTTTGAGACTTATTGTTACTGTTTTTTGCACATTAAATACGCCACAATTAGCTTGCCAGGCTCTGCTGTGCAGGCTCGATACTCTTGGTAGCTTGCCGGGCTCTCTGAGAGGGGCAGAGGAATCGAACCTGGGTTGGCTGCTGTGCAAGGCAAATGCCCTATGGCTGTGCTATCGCTCCAGCCCATAAAAATATTAAAAAGTTTTATCTATAAGCATTTTGTCATTAAAAGGAATGATGATTGGGTCCATTACTATATATTTATTACTGTATTTATTTTTTAATTATTTGTTTCAAAGAACCCTTGAAACATTTTTATTGGTCCCTGAAAGCACTGTGTCACACACTGTTACCACCCAAACTAATGTGTACTTTGACTCTGCAGACCAACACTTTTCTCCATTCAGTTAACCCATCAAGAAGCAAACCTGGACTCTAAGATGGAAAAAAATACTTACATGTTTGATGTGAACATTTTCGGTCAATTTGCAATGATATGACTCTAGGCTAGTGAAGAACCGAGTCCATTTGGTAATCCATATGCACATCAATCATCTCTTCTTGTGAATTTAATCTAATAAATTCATCACTTGGTTTAGCATTCTGTTTGATTTCCTTGTTCAAGTTTTAATTTTCCTTTGTTCTTAATATTTAAAGCATACTTGTTTTGTATTTTGATTCTAATAATTATAATACTAGGGTCTTACAAATCTAATTGTGCTATTTTGTTACTGCCAGCTCTTGTTCTTGCAGACTTTATTTTGATTTATTTTTCTGGGTTGGTTATTTTGCTTTGATGGCATGTTCCACTTACTTTTCCTTTTGCCAGACTTCAGAATACTAAACTGGGAACTATATAAACTATATTCTCAATTTGGATTGTTTTGGGGAGTAACACAGTGCGTAATCCTAGGGAAGGTGTTTCTGCCTCACCTGTAATTGAGGCAGTGAGAATTAAGTTTCTTGTTATCTTTTTCTTTTGTTCAAAAGTGTGTCATTTTTCTTTTGGCTCACTTAAGAGGTTGAAAGCTTCATCCCTCCCTCTGAGCTCCTGCACTTCTCCTAATCATTACAAAATAAAGCCCTAAGTTTTAATTATTGAAAAATGTCTTTAACTCTCTTTTTTAGCTTTCTTTCTTCTAGAATGGTAGAATATATAATCATTCTAGTTTGCTATGAACTTGGATTTTTACTAAAATAATGGTACATTGCCTTTATCAATTTTAAGTATTCCATATTAAACGTCTTTAAGATAATGCCATTCATTCAATGCTGCAAATTAAAGTCAGCATTCCCCTTTAAAATACAAAGATGAGGGGTTGGAGCTGGAGTACTACAGGTAACGTGTTTGCCTTGCACACAGCCCAACCTGGTGTGGTCCCAGGCATCCTTGAGCACAGCCAGGAGTAATTCCTGAGTGCAGATAGGAGTAAACCCTGAGCATCACTGGGACAGGCGCAAAACCCAAAAATAAATGAATGAATAAATAAGGAAAAGAAAAGAAAATATACAGAAGAAAATTAGTTAACAAATTAATTCTAAAGCTGCAAGATGAATTTGAATCAGGCTAGGAAGGATACTGGATACACATAAAAGCCATTGATTGGAACTCAAGTTAAAATTAATGGGACTTGGGGGCCGGAGCGATAGCACAGCAGGTAGGGCGTTTGCCTTGCACGCGGCCGACCCGGGTTCCATCCCTGGCATCCCATATGGTCCCCCAAGCACGCCAGGAGTAACCCCTGAGTATCGCTGGGTGTGACCCCCCCCCAAAAAAAAAGCAAAAAAAGTAAAATTAATGGGACTTGTCTGTGGATTTCTTGTGCCTTCTCTGTGTTTTAATTGTCCACACTTTAATGAGTGCTTCATATACCTGTACTTGTCTACTTCCCTTGTGCATGTGGTGTGGGGAGAACATTATTTCCATAACATCTCATTTGATATTTATTTTATCTTTCCAGGAGAAATTATTTTAATTCTATCTTGATAAAAATTTGTAAAGTAAAATGTGTAAAGTAAAAAGTTGGTAAAATCGGTAAAATTTGTAAATTTGGTGTGAAAATTTGGTGTGAAAATCTGTAATAATACTAGGGTCTTACAAATTGAACTTACAAAGTGAAATTCATTCCTTTTTCTTACATTTATTTTTACATGTATATGGTCATTATTTATGTGTTTTTATTTTGTCTAGTTTATTTGCACCATAAAGCATTTCCTGTTAAAAGAGACGAATTGTATAATACATATAGAAACAATTTGTGAATTCCATGGTAACAACCAGGAGATAGTATCAGTATTTAGTATCTGTTTCAGATCAACAGATGCAGATGTGAAAATGACAGAAATTACAAAACAAAGCATAATCCTTCATTTCTAGGTACTCACTTTGCAGTAAAGAAGACAGGCTGGGAATCCAAAAGGGCCTTAACTGATTCCTGGGTGTTAGCATCAGAGTGAGCGCTAGTGCTCACATAGTAAGAATCACACAGCCCCAGGGAGAAGGGCACAGCTGTCTCTCAGATGTAACATGAGAACACAATCCTTTTGGGAAAGGCTGAATTCCCTACCTTAGAATGGCTCAAAAAAGGCTTTTTCTTTTTTAAAAAAAATAACAGGGGCTTGATGGCAAAATAATATATTAAAATTAGTGTCCAAGAATAAAACAAAGACTTCTAGCAAAAACATCATCAAACTTAGTCTAAACTGCTAAATATTTTCTGCTTATGTTTTCTCTGTGGTTTCAAGAATTGATATTCTAAAAGCCTTTATTTGCTAATTTGACAATTCGTCAAGGGTTTCTGGTTAGTTTTTAAGAACTTGATATGCTGAGTGGGTTTTTTAAAGTATGTCCTCTTTTAGGTAACTTACTATCATTTAAATATTTCAAAACCTCCAAATAAAATATATTGTCTTACTTCCAAGGAAGAAAAATGCAAAAAAATTGAATTCACGGAGTCATTTGTCAAAGGAGAAGAATCAGAGGATTTTATCTAATAGAGAGGACTTCACAATTATACACTAACTATAGAAAACTAGCTCCATGCAAGGGCGAAATGAGTCCATTGGTCTGTGTAAACTTGGATAAAACAGTTCCCTCTCTTATTTATCAGGAAAGTGTTTTTGGTTAGGTTCAGGAAAAATCTGGCATTCGGGTCATCCAAAGTTCAGGGGGAACTTCAGATGTTTGGTGGAGACAGCATTGATGAAACGTAGCTGTTTGTTTTGATATCTTTTAGGTAAATGCTGCTGAAAGCAGAAAATTTTTATTTACACATGTTAAAGTATATAACCCATGCCCCTAGAATTTTGCCTTATAACTCAAAGTGGAGTCCAAACAGAGGCATTATTTTGGAACTTCTTAAAAATATATATTCTTAGGTCTGTTTCTGTTGAATCAGAGTCTACCTTTCGATAGTATCCTCAAGTTTTTCATGCATATTAAAGGGAAAAAAAGCCTAACAGTTTTTAAAACAAAATTTTAGAATAATGTTTCATCAATTTTATTGTATAACAGTATCAACTGGAGAACTGTTATCTCGGAATTGGTGGGGTCAGGTGAGAAAGTAGGATGGGAACTGCACCTTCATAAGTAACACATTTTTCAGTAAATTCTGATGCCAACCAAAACTTCGAGGGAACTGTTTTGAACATGCTGCTCCTTTTTGGTAGCCATCGACTCAAACATCTTCATGTATATTCTCTTTAAAGATTACACTCAGAATCAACTTGTTGTTTCCTTTCTCCCTCTGCCTCTCCCTCCCTCCCTCCCTCCCTCCCTCCCTCCCTCCTTCCTTCCTTCCTTCCTTCCTTCCTTCCTTCCTTCCTTCCTTCCTTCCTTCCTTCCTTCCTTCCTTCCTTCCTTCCTTCCTTCCTTCCTTCCTTCCTTCCTTCCTTCCTTGCCTTTTCCCCTTTCTTTAAGGGTGAAGGGCAAACACAGTCTCCCTCTGTGTAATGACGCAATTCAATTTCACACATTTGGGGAAACCAGAGCACAGTACCTAAGCCCCCGTGTTAGGAAAACCAACTTGTGATCATAGTGTTTCCCTGCCCAGGAAGTATTTTGTGGACTTTTTAAATTGGAAGCTTGGCCATTGGAATATATATCCACATATGCACAATAACAATTTTCAATGAGGAACATGTAAAAAAAATTAAAAACTGACTCACTGCAACTATACAAACATTGTTGTGAGGATAATCTATAAGAAAAGTTCCATTGGAAATATTAAATATAGTTAACTTCAACAATTTCTAAAACCAAAAAAGAACTAAAGTTCAGTTTATAGTTCTGACATTTCTCTATCTATATCTAGTAATCATTAATTCCATAACTTATAATAATAAATTATTATTAATAAAGAAATTTATTATTTGGGTTTGGGACCATGTCTCTCAGTACTTGAAGGCAATTCCTGATAACTCTGTAGATAGGGTAATTTTTGGCTGTCCTCAGGAATTAAACCTGGGCCTCCCACATGAGAAGCATGTGCTTTAGCCATTGAGCTATCACTAATAAAAATAATAATATTAGATAAGTTTAATGAATTTGAAACCAGTTCATTAAAACTGGCTTTTGTTCTCTAGGTTTCTTTCAGAAAGATAAATTTGGGTATTTAATACATAAAATCATTGCCTAAAATGGTTTCTTCCCATCACTTCTTCCAGGATATCCTGATGTCAGCATTGGGAGAATAAGGTAATGTGCATTTAATAAACTCAAATACCATTGAATATAGGGAGTCATTTAGTTGCTTCCTTTACTGGAGACAAAAACCTTACATTCAGTAGTCATTTAATTATGAATTTTGATATAAATTTCTGTTGTGGAAAAACAATATTCATTAATAATTACGGAAATGAACAAGGCATAATATTTTTAATAGACCCAACCTTTCTATTTTCTACAAGGCAAACATTGTGAAGGAAATATGCTTTAGTAAGATAAGAAGTTTCAGGAGAAGCATATTTAAAATTTCTTGAATAGATTCAGCATGAGATTGGTAACTGCTTTTAAAAGCTATTTAATTCTAGTTCATTGTAATACTGGTGAGAATATTTAATTCTCAACATGCTATTCAAAGTAATGGAACTCTTTATAACAAAGACTTTCATTTTACACATGAGAAAAGATGAAATCATAAAACCAAAGAAACTTATCTGTTCTGATCTGAGTCAAAGTCTGAGATAACTGTGGGTGGTATTGTTAGATTGTATGGTAATTCTAATTTTAATATATTGAGAAATTTCCGTACTGTTTTTATTATAGAGGAGGATCAGTTTAAAGTTTCATCAACAGAGAATGTAATTTCTTTTTTATCCACATCCTTAAGTAGCTTTTTGTTGTTTCTGCTCTTTTAGACATATGGCATTTTCATTAATGTGAGGTTATAGCTCGTTGTGGTTTTGATTTTCATTCACAGTAAAAAGTGATGAGAATTTTTTCATGTGACTATAGGACATCTATATGTCTTCTTTGGAGAAGTGTCTGTTAGCTCTTCTCTCCATTTTTGGTATAGATTGTGTTTTGTTATTGAGTTTTGTGAGTACTTAATAGATATGAGATATTAGCTCTTTATCAGAAATATGTTATGTGAATATTTTTTCCCAACCCATACATTGTCTTTTTGTTTTAGCAATAGTTTCTTTTACAATGCAGAAGCTTTTCCATTCAATGCAATTCTATATTTGTTTTCATTTTTGTTTCTGTAGCCAACTAAGTTAAATCACCAAGGATACAACTGAAGCCAATACCATTGAATAAGTTTTTCCATGTTTCTTCAATGTGTATTTTGGACTTAGGATCAAATAAAATTTTGTTAATGGCATAAAATAATAATACAATTTTGTATGAATATGGCTAGCTAGTTTTCTGAGGACCACTGTTAAAGAGATTTTCCTCTCTTCAATTTCTGTTATTGATTTATTTGTCCTTAATTGACTGTATATGTGAGAACTTAGCTCAGGACTTGTAATTATGTTCCATTGGTCGAAGTGTCTCCTTTACTGGCATAAAAATGGCATTTATTTCAGTCCTATACTGTTTTTGTTTACTGTAGTTTTATAGTAGAATTTGAAGTTAGGAAACACAATAACTTGCTACTTAGTTTTCCTTAAGAATGCTTTGGGCATTTTGTGTGTGTATGTATGTGTGTATTTGTTTGTTTTATAAAATTAGTAGTAAATTTCCTATATTCTTTATAAATGTCATTGGTGTTTTGATAGGTATTTCATTGAATCTGTAGAATGCTACTGAATAATGTGGACCTTTAAATAATGTTAATTCTCCCAAATAATAGCATGGGATATTTTACTTTTACTTGTGTCTTCTATTTATTTTAATGGTGAAATCATTTTCTATGTACAAGTCTTTCACATATTTATTGTTAATTTAATTTCCAGGTACTTATTTGATATGCCAAATACAGTAATAAATAACAGGTCTCATTCCCCTGACCCTGAAAGAGCCTCCAATCATTGGGAAAGACGAGTAAAGATAGGCTGCTAAAATCTCAGAGCTGGGATGAATGGATACGTTACTGGTGCCCGCTCAAGCAAATCGATGAACAACGGGATGACAGTGACACAGTGATACTTCTTTTGTGCAATTGCAATGGGATTTAAGATTAGTTTTACATCTGTTTCATTGTTTGACTATAAAATGCAACAGCTTTTTGTATACTGATTTTGTAATGGTTTATTATTTCCAATTGTTTCTTGGTCGAATCTTTTCAATTTTCTATGTATATTATTAAGTTGTCTGCTAATGTGATAGTTTTATTTCCTTAAAAAATAAAAACTTATCATTTATTTTCCTTATCTATCTGCTGGAATGATAGCACAGAGGGTAGGGCATTTGCCTTGTACTCGGTTGAGCCGGGTT